>NC_030426.2:6996198-7296198 GCF_001660625.3 Ictalurus punctatus | reverse complement strand
AATAATGACGAGTGGGAGGTAAGAATTTTCTGGAATAGTCACAATGATAATCATAGTGAGTGTAATATGATTTAGCAAAAGCATGTGAATAGTATAAGCCTTCGGTTTGGGAGAATTTGAGGGATATATTGTCTTAATTGTTGAATTCATTTATTTGTTGTTTTATCCTTAGAAGCTCAAATGGTCTTGTATTTTGTCCTCAAAAAGCATTGTAAATATATTTTATAACATGTTATCTAGCATATATAATGCCATATAATACCTGGCATAAACCTACATATTGCAATATCTGTTCTTAAAACATTGCAGGCAGTAATGCTATAATGCAATATAACACAGGTACAGTAACATGTTATTGTAAGCTAGCATTATCGGCCAATCATGTGGAAGCAGCACAATGCATGAAATCATGCAGAGAAAGGCCAAGAGCTTTAGTTAATGTTCACATCAAACATCAGAATGGAGAAAAGGTGTGATCTCTGTGACTTTAACCATGGCATGATTAAATGCTTCTGCTGTTGTAGCCCATCCACGTCAAGGTTTGATGTCTTGTGCGTTCTCTGATGCTTTTCTGCTCACTATGGTTAAAAAGAGTTACTGTAGACTTTCTGTCAGTGCAGACCAAGGGGTTTCAGCCTACAGACCCTCCAGTCACGGGATGTTTTTTGTTTTTCGCATCATTCTGGGTAAATTCTAGAGACTGTTGTGTGTGAAAATCTCAGGAGATCATCAAGTTGTGAAATACTCAAACCAGCCCATCTGGCACCAACGAGCATGCCACGGTTAAAGTCACAGAGATCACACATTTCCCCATTCTGATGTTTGATGTGAACATTAACTGAAGGTCTTGACCTGTATCTGCATGATTTTATATATTGTGCTGCTGCCACCTGATTGGCTGATTGGATAACTGCATAATACCTGTGTCCAGGTATTAATATTAAAGTGGACAGTGACTGTACAAACTTATGCATGTGGACCTAATGTAATCTGATATTATGAAGTCATATGCTTATGCTTTATAAACCATTATGCATGCAACCCTAACTATTTCTAAAAGCCTATGGTAGGCATTATAATGTATTACAACATGTAAATGCATCTATAGTACATTAGGAATATAGGACGAATACAAGGTGTTATCAAGTATTTTTCTGTGTGATAATACCAACACCACAATTGTTGTCTGGGTGTGCATGTGTGTGTATTTAGATGCAACGTCACCAGAAGAAGAAGATAAAGCAGATGGCCCAGAAAGAGTTAAAGAAAAGTGAGGTTATGAGTGAGGAAGAAGAGCAGAAAGTATGGAATGTCTGGCAGCTTAACCTAAAAGACAGATGGAGACTTTACCGGTAATTATGCGCTATATCAAAAGCAAATATCTCTCAAAGCACCCTTTAAATAAATGTGTGAACTGTGCAAGAGGACCCAACCATAACAATTGTTAAAAAATTTAATTGAATTTAAATTAAACTTAAAAAGAAACTGTATGTCTTAAAGGCAGAAATGAAATTTATTTGACCAGTAATCCATGTTTTTTTTTTGTTCTTTCCCTGCACCCTCGCTCTGTGTTTTTTTCCCCCCTATTTAATTTCCTCTGTCACTTTCTCACTTAATAGCCTCTGGGTGTTGCGGTATCATATTGAACTTCGTAGGAAAGCTCTCCAGGCTGAACAAGTCTATCAGGATGCCGCAGAGCGCCTTGCTGAAATCCGTCGCCGCGAGGATCTCTGTGTGCTCCAACATGCCAAAGTCATTGGCATGACCACCACAGGGGCAGCCAAATACCGACAGGTCCTGCAGGAGCTCAAACCAAGGCTGGTGATTGTGGAGGAGGCAGCTGAAGTGTTGGAAGCCCACACTATTACCACACTCAGCCGAGACTGCCATCATCTCATTCTGATTGGAGATCATCAACAGGTACAACTGGCATATAGCACATATCACAGCTATTCACTAAAAAGTGGGTCACATGGAACAATGTGATGCTGAGTATGTAGGTGGAATTAGAACACCTAAAAAGCCACTACAGCATCTACAGAACTCTTATATAGAAGACCTATTGAATCTTGTACATTTTTTAATACTCATAAAACTTACAATAGAACAAGTATATGTATATGGTCATGCATTTAAAAAACAAACATAACACTGTAAAATGACATTTACAAAAAACACACTGGTATCTCATCTACGTAGTAAAAGAATACATTGGGCTACATTTTTTGCATCTGCTTGAAATTACTTAAAAACCTAACTGTGGTGAATCCTTATACTACACATGTTTATGCTTTCTGTGCTCCAACATAAATGAGTCAGTACATAAAGAGCCCTACAATTATTTCGTATGTTAAATCAGGTGGCCCAGATTAAGCAAAAATAAAAATTCATCATAATTTGTTCTTTAAGATGATATAGTGTGGACAAAATGACGCGTGTTGACTGTTTAAAATAACATTGGTAGTTTCCTGAAACTGTTGGATTTGATTCAAATGAATTTGATTCACTTTATGTTTGCAGCTGAGACCTAGCGCCACAGTGTATGAACTAGCCAAAAATTTCAACCTGGAGGTGTCTATGTTTGAGAGACTTGTCAAAGTGGGATTTCCTTTTGTCAGACTTAACTACCAGGTGAGCTAATGAATCCATACATCATGCACTTTATCACATGTCAATAGCTTAAAATATCTTTGGCATCTAATGAATTAAGCATTATAAATGTGTGGCTTTTTCGTTTTCTTTATAAACATGTTATTACAGCATCGTATGAGACCAGATATTGCTTGTCTTTTGACTCCTCATATCTACTCTGAGCTGGAGAACCATGCTTCTGTACTGGATTATGAAAACATCAAGGTCAGTTTTTTCATGATGCTGAATTTCAGTGTACACTGGCAACTCATTGTATTTTAAAAATGTCTTCAATAATATCATGTACCAAACAATTGCTTGATTATACTCAAGCCTGTCATTTGTTCCTACCTGTAGGGAATTATTACAAATATTTTCTTCATCGACCACAAGTCCCATGAGGTGGAAATCAAAGATGGACGGAGTCATCAGAACCTTCACGAAGCACATTTTGTGGTGGAACTCTGTCGATACTTGTTGCGTCAGGATTACGAGCCCTCTCGGATTACCATCCTCACCACTTACACTGGACAGCTCTACTGTTTACGCAAGCTCATGCCCTCAGCTGAATTTGCAGGGGTCAAAGTGCATGTTGTTGATAAGTATCAAGGTGAAGAGAATGACATTGTCATATTGTCATTGGTGCGCAGTAATTCGGAGGGCAGGGTTGGGTTCTTGCAAATACCAAATCGTGTTTGCGTAGCACTTTCTCGTGCCAAGAAGGGACTATACTGCCTTGGAGACATGGATATGTTTAGCAAGGTGAAGCTGTGGAGTAACATACTTCACACCCTGAGGGAGAAAGGTCAAGTAGGACAGTTTTTGACACTGAGCTGTCAGAATCATCCAGAAACACGAACCCTGGTGTCTTCTTCAAAGGACTTTACAAAGGTCCCCGAAGGTGGGTGCAACAAGCCCTGTGAGTACCGCTTGGACTGTGGCCATGTGTGCATTCGCATGTGCCACCCTTATGATGCTGACCACAAGAAATATAAATGTGCCAAGGACTGCCCCAAAGTGCTGTGTGAGCTTGGGCATAAATGTCCTAGACGGTGCTATCAGAAGTGTGGTAAATGTGAGGTACGTGTAGAGAAAGTTGTTCCAAAATGCCAGCACAAGCAGAAAATGCCCTGTCATCTGGATCCAGAAGAATTTGTCTGCAAGGAGCCATGTCAGAAAAATCTGAGATGTGGACACCAATGCCAGGCAAGCTGTGGTGAGCCATGCACTGTCAATTGTAATGTACCAGTTCCTATGAAGTTAAAATGTGGACATTCCCAGGAAGAACCATGCTACTTCTCAAGGGACCTTCAAAATCAGCCAGCATGCAGGACCCCATGTGAGACAGTCCTGAAATGTGGACATTCTTGCTCAGGGACTTGCCATAAATGCCACCAGGGTCGCCTCCACAAAGCTTGTAGACATGAATGCAAGCATGTCCTTCCCTGCTCACACAAATGCTGTGTGCCGTGCCCAAGAAACTGCCCACCATGTACCCGCCCTTGTCAAAATCGTTGTGTTCACAGTGCGTGCATGAGGAAATGTGGACAGCCTTGTGCCCCTTGCATGGAACCCTGTGAGTGGCAGTGTCCACACCAGCGTTGTAGCAAACTCTGCCATGAGCCATGTGACCGTCCACCATGTTTAAAGAAATGTGACAAAGTCTTGCCCTGTGGACATCCCTGTATAGGTCTTTGTGGAGACCCTTGCCCAAATAAGTGCCGCATATGCCATCATGACGAAGTGATTGAGATCTTCTTTGGTAATGAAGATGAGCCAGATGCTTGCTTCATACAACTAGATGACTGCAAGCATGTAATTGAGTCTACTGGCATGGACCGATACATGGGCATGGATGAGGATGAGGGAGCTGATCTAGACCAGCGTGCTATCCGGCTGAAGGAGTGTCCCAGGTGTCGAACCCCCATTCGTAGGAATGTGCGCTATGGTGCCCATATCAACCGCAGCCTGGCAGAAATTGAGAAGGTCAAGGAACAGATCAATGGTCAGCAGTCTGACATTCAGAATAAGCAAAAGGAACTCCAGTTGCTTCTGGAGAGGAAGGACAACCTTAAGGAGCAGCTTCCTGTAGAGCACTTAAGGATCACTGAGAGGCTTCAGAAGTCTGACTTATCTCTTCTAGACCTCTGGCACCAGGAAAACTTGATAACATTCCTGGAGAGCCTTGGGAAGCTAAGAAAGATGCAAAAAAATGACATGTCTTCAGTCATCGGTGATTTATTTTCACTGCGCATAAGGGAATTACTCAATTTCCTGTGTGATACATTCCAGAGATTCTCCGATCAGCAGATGGACGATCTAGAACGTGAAATGAAGAGGCTTTTCTACCTAGCTGATCTCAATGTCCGTTGCAATATGGCCACATATACTTTGCTGGATGTTAAAGTCAATGCAGAGGTGAGACAGGCAAGACAGATCCTGGAGGACACACGGCCATTCACTGAAAATGATGAAGATAAAGTGAAGGAGATTTTTAAAGAGCTGGAAAATAAGCTTCCACGCTCTGGCCTGGGTATCACTGATGAAGAAAGGGTGATGATTGTTAAAGCCATGGCTCTCCCACAGGGACACTGGTATAAGTGTCCTAATGGGCATGTGTATGCTATCGGAGATTGTGGAGGTGCCATGGAACGTCGCCAATGTCCTGAATGCAATGCTACTATTGGTGGAACCAACCATACCCTCACTGAGGGTAATGCTGTAGCTGGAGAAATGGATGGAGCACAACATGCTGCTTGGTCAAATGATGCAAATTTGATACGTTTTAACCCAAGGGACATTTAAGATATTTTGTCCTCCTTGCAGTGATAATGAATTGCATGCTATTTTATGTATGTAAACAAAATTCTGTATTCTTTTAAAGGCAATTTTAAAACGGCTCCTTATCTAAAACTCAAGTATATACACACATCTAACAAAGTAATGCACCTTTTTAACCATTAAAAAAAAATAAAAAATATATATATACACAATCATATTACTGTAGATCAAAAAAATGTTCTAATAAAGTAATTGCTGAGGTATAGCACAGATATTACGTGTTTTTTTTATACCAGTAGGGGGCAGGAGTGTACTGATAAAAGTAACTCTCTGAAAGGCTGAAAGATAGACAAATGAAATTACTTGCATATATGTTGATGCGCGCGCGCGCGTGTGTGTGTGTGTGTGTGTGTGTGTTTGAGCCTGTGTAATCATTCTCCTATTTTTTGTAAATGTTTGTGACATTACTAATATTACTCCCCCACTTATTCATACTATAGGCTCTATCAGTGCTGTAAACTATGTGCAGAGACCTGATGTGCATATATTGGCTTTTTGAGCCTCACAGATTTACTATATCATAAAATGGCAAGACAAGGTCAGCAAATTTATCTTACCCTCTGAGAAAACATTGCAGCACTTCCATTTAACCTGCTTTGTGAAAGCGTGTATCAGTTTATTACATGATGAATGTAGCCTTCTCACAGCATGAACTCAAACTTTGCTCTTTTCAGGCAAAAACAACAACAACCCTGCAAGGGCAGGAAAAAGGGTTGTGTCAGAAAATGAGGAAATAGCAAGCCTACAAATGGATTTTGTCAATGTTTATGGCAAGTGTTTTTAGAGGCAGGTCAGAGGAGAGAGTAAAAAAAAAACCCTCAAAAGAAACTATAATATCGTATGGTCGTTCTCCCATCGATCAAGTTTCTTTTTGGGAAAACTTCTTCTGCTTAATATAGACTCTCTTTGAGAAGGGATTCATTGGGTCAGGGACGTGGATGGGTGGAGGGGTAGGAGATCATAGATTTGATTATAGATGTGACCATAGATTTTGGTGGTGTAGAACAACATTAATAACAACATAGCCTCAATTAAAATTAAGTTGAGAGACTTTCATATTTGACTTATGCTACTGGCTACTAGCGATCTAGTGAAAATCATGTATTTCTTTTTGTAAACCTCATCATAGGCAGTTGAACATCAACAACATAGAGTCATTCAGCATACAGTCTAGCAGCTTGCTTGGAGAGGTTTCACACACAAACTTTTGTTCAACTGTGTTCAAGGTAATATCATTAATTAGAGTTTACAGTTTTCAGGCTAAATTTCTACGCCAACTACATCTCAAAACCACACAAAAGACATGAAACTATCCCCCTAAAAAAAACTGGACATTAAAAAAAGTGAGACATTTTCACACATTTGTGATGAATGGACATTACCCCTCTCCAAATCTTTGCAATATACCTTACAATGGAAATGGTTCTGAACATCATAGACACACTGTCTGCACTAACACTTTGCCTTTTTGTAGAAATTTATTCATTTAATTTGGATTATTTGCTATTAAATAATACCTGGTCATTAATCGTTTGTCTGCTGGTTATACCCCGAGCATGGGACAGCATGATTCCTGCCCCAATGGTCCTCTATTAGCACTTGTTGCAGTTCCAATTATTGACCACTAGGTGGAATAATACCACAGCTATGTGGGGCAGTGAGTGCTGCCCCATAATTGCGCAATATCTAGTAAGGCAAGTAAATCAGTGGAATATTTGTTGATACTTGTCAAATAAAAACTTTTGAAAAAATATCATTGGTCATTCAAAAGTGGTAATTAGTATGTCAGTTGAATTTAAAACATATGGAGTTGTAAATGAAGACTTTATGTAGATTAACATTTGTTGAATTGCCCATATAAAAGGTAAGGTTCTGCTCCGTTTCCTCTATGAATGACTCCCCACTGCTCTTATTTTTATTTTAATACAAGAAAAGTACATTATGAAATCGGTGAAAATGATGATCCTACTAATAATGAATCGCTCTCTGTTAATGCCACCGATTACATTTGGAGTTCAGAGAAGAGAATTTTAACACATTAGCTATACATTTGTGTGTTATTACAGCACTAGGTGACAGATTTTTACCACTGAAAAATATTACATACAACATACAATAAAAAGATTGATCTTAGATGAAATGGTTTATTGAAATCACCACTGGAACAGGCATGTGAGTTTTAACAACAAGGACCTGCTGCAGAGAAAATACATATGAAATTACGAACCTTTCAAAAGCTGAGCTGCTGCAGTGAACTGAAATTTATAATGTTAAGATGAATAACACAACATTTTTCTCAGTGGGAGCATCTGTAGCCTGCAGGTGGATCTGCAGAATGGCATCTGGAGCAGTGGCCTTAGCTGCATTTATCAGGGCTGCCAGGCTGCTAGGACAGAACTGATTAAAATTTCATCAGGCCTGGTGGTGACTGCTTCTGTGCATTCATGAAATAATATGCATGTGGATGTATAAATATAGATCTGCTACTGTTATAACTTTCCGAGAAAATCCCTAAGATGGATTTGCTTAAACACAGGCATAATAAAGGGAAATGCATTCTGTATGTATGTGTGTTGCTTATTTTTTTTAATTTTAGCTCCTATTCATCCAAACAGCTATAATTAATGACGGATTATAATTTATTTGACGTGTCATGGTTTCATGTTCAAAAGGAAGGTTGTGTCACCATGTAGCAAGGGGTAATCCAGAGAAATATTCCAGTATGTTCCAACATATAAAAAGGTTTGGCTGTGAGCTTTTCATCGTCATCAGAACTGGGACAGAGAAAGAAAGAAAAAGCGAAAGCCTCAAGATTATTATTTTTACTTTAAAAAAAAAAAAAAGAATCATATTCATAATGCAATGTAGTGAAGGAATTTATTTAATTTATTTTTATTTTCAACTCTGATCTGTGACTTGAGTTCAATAATAGAGTGACTAACAGATAGATGATACAGAATATGAGAGGCTGAGAGGAATTGTACCCAATGTGGTGTTCTGCTGGTGTAGCCCAACCACCTCAAGGTTCAACATGTTGTACATGCTGTTGTAAGTTGCTTTTCTGGTGAAGGATGGTTATCTGAGTTACTGTATCCTTCCTATTAACCACAATGGCAATTCTCTTCTGATCTTGATAATGAGTCTTTATTGGTCACATATACAGTAGAGCACAGTGAAATTGTTTTCTTCACATATCCCAGCCTGTCTGGAAGCTGGGGTCAGAGTGTGGGGTCAGCCATGTTACGGCAGCCCTGGAGCAGAGAGGGTTAAGGGCCTTGCTCAAGGGCCCAACAGTGGCAGCTCGGCAGTGCTGGGGCTCAACCTTCCATTCAGTAACCCAAAGCCTTAACCACTAAGCCACCACTGCCTCCCCCATCTTCTGATTTTCAATGCAATTCTGACCATAAACCTGCTGCTCACTGATGTTTTTTGTTGTTGTTTTTCACACCATTCTGTATAAACTCTTGAGCGTGAAAATTCCCGGAGATCAGCAGTTTCTGAAATACTCAAACCAGCCTGTCTGGCACCAACAAGAGTACCTAAATAGGGCCATTAATAACCTTCATACACATTGTGTAAATCTAAAAAAAAAAGCTATTCTGGAGAGTTTTTGAAAGACTTATGTTAAAACTCATGATATGATTAGATGGTTTATGTGACTTTGTCTCTACATGAAAAAGAGATGAAATAACAACCCTCAATTATGATTATGGGTTGAGTGATTGAGGCTGCTACTGTATTTATTTTATCTTTACGTAGTAAGTAATTCATTTATTTTTAATAACAGCACATTCATGGTTCTTTGAAAAAGTTGTAGAAAGTATACACAACTATTGACACAGGAAGTGAGGGTCCTGACCCCCAATGTTCAGGATTCCTTTAACTGCAATTGCAGCTGCAAATGCTAAAATGATAATAATAGCTCTGCTTCACAGTTGGTATGAGGTGCTTCTCCTGAAAAGCTGTCTTTGGTCTGTGCCAAACATCTCTATCTTTGATTTGTCCGTCCAGAGCACATTATTCCAAAAGGCTGGATCTTTGCCTATATGCTCATCTGCAAACTGTGGTCTTGCAAAGGCTTTTTCCTGGCACGCCTCCCATGCAGGTCAAATTTCTGCAATCTCTCTCTGATTGTAGAAGCCTGCACTTTGACACCAACAGTTGCAAGACTTACTAGCAGATCCTGTGATGAAAGTTTGGGATTCTTGGAGACTTATTTTTGCATCAGATGGTCAGCTCTTGGGTTAAATTTGCTGGGATGGCCAGTCCTGGACAAATTGGCAGTCGTTTCAAATCTGCGCCATTTGTAGATGATTTTCCTTACAGTGGAATGATGTATTTCAAATAATTTGAAGATCTTTTAAAATCCCTTTCCAGACTCATAGGCATCCACAACCTTTTTTCTGAAGGCCTTATAGAACTCTTTAGACCTTGGCATGATGACACCCCACACCTCAATAACAAAGGGAACACCCGACACTAGATATGAGAGGAGTATAAATAAAACCGGTTCCACCTGCACTCCCTAAGCAGGTTCTAATCACTGGAATCCAATCTTGAACACCTGTTTCTAATTTTATGGATTTGAAGGTATGATAATTGTAGGGGTTACTTTTTCAATGTGACTGATATGTTTTTTTTTTGTTAACTTAAATTGTGAAAATTACTACAAAATGTAAATTTTATGTGTCATTTGATAGAGTGTATCAACTTTATTAATATACACTGTTTCAAAAATGATCAAATGTTTGCTTGTCCAAATATGTCAAAAAGCCAACAATTTCTATGGGCTGTACTTATTTTTTCTCATGACTATATGTGCTGAATTTACTGCAGACTGCAAAATAGTTTTGTTCATTTCAGATGTTTCATAATTCCTTTTTCTTTTTCTATTAATATATAGGAGTTGGGGGGTAATATATTTAGTAGAGGTGAACTAATAATTCTGTATATAATAATTCTGTAATATTTTTGTATACACTATTTTCAGTTTATGTGCTAACTACAACGAGGTAGTCATGGGGATATCACTATGCAGGAGGTAAAACTCAAAGTGTGCACAGAATACATTCAATGTCAATAAAGCAAAGCAGAGAATTGTACTCTTATCATTGATGGGAGTGCACTGAAATGAGTTAGCAGATTCAAATTTCTTGGAAAACACATTTTGGGCAGCAGTAGCTCACTGGTTAAGAGTTCCAGCTAGTGATTAGAAGATGGTCAGTTCAAATGCAAGGATTCCCAAAGGCCCACAGCTGAACTTATAGTAAGTTATACATGCTATTTACATGTTATTATTACATCTTATTCAGAACAGACTTAAAACAACAACAAAAAAAGAGCAATCACGAATGGTGCTACAATGTGGCTCTGTCTTTAAAAGAATGGTTTTCTATGTGTATGTGTAATACTCTTATGTTTATGATGAAACTGCACGCTATACGGCTCAACCGCAATGATTTCACAACAGTTAACTGTTTCTGAGAGAATTTTTTCAACCGCCAGGTCAATATCATGACCATCCATTATATAATTCTATATAATATAGTTGTCTCCTTCTTGGTTATGTATAAAGCCGTTTTACCACATTAATATTCAATAAACTGTGTTTAACTATCATATCTTCAAGCAGAAGATGTTTGCTGTCAAGAAAGGCTTAAATGTTTAACTGGTTACTTCTGAAGAGAACATAAATCATGTAAGTCACTCAAACACAGGTCTGAAAATCCTTCATATATCTTATTTTAAGTACTTATAGTTTCAATCCACCTTCTCTGTAAAATATCATGTTTTGCAATGAATTACAAAGTTAACAACTGATTTTCACTTGGTAGTTTTATACTTGTCTTAACCTCACTGCCCTGGAAGTCACCAGTTGGATGCTAACAAACCCCAATGGAATAATAAAAAAAAAAGGTCAGTGTGTTGACCTTTCTGACTGCGATGGAGAAAGATGAGTTACTAGAAAAGGGAGACGAGGTCATGTCATGTGGATACTGATCTGCACTCTCTCTGATGTTGTGAGCATGTCTCAATGCACCACTTAAGTGCAGTGGCAGAACCATGAACCTCAGCACAACAGCATCTCTGGCTCAGCATGTTTTGTCATTTCCTGGCCTACGTAGAGCTGCCACTGCAAAAATGCATAAAATATCTAAGCTCACATCAAGTGCACTATCAGAACTTTATTGTGTATTCTGGTAAGGATATAGCCTTTTTATTCTCTGGTCTGCTGAAAAGAGTACGTGAAGAAACGTCATCCAATATTTACTTTAGTGCAGTTATAAGGTTACGAAGTTACTCGACTCAGTGAGGCCAGAGAAGTATATACTTCATTGACTGCATAGGATTTACATCCAAGTATTTAAAATAATCCTTATATTCATAATTATGTTCAGTTGTCCAGCTACTTTTGAGCCTGTGAAAATGGCTGTAATTCCTAAACAGTTAATGCAATATTTTTGTCAAACCCCCTGAATTAAAGCTGAAGGTCTTCACTTCGAGCCCATCTTGATTGCTTCATTTCAAATCCATTGTGGTGGTGTACTGAGGCAAAATTATGAAATCTGTGTCACTGTCCATATACTTATGGACCCGACTGTAGGTATATAGACTCTTTTATAATGTATAGACCATAGAAACGTTTGACTTGGCATGTCAGAGCAGAAACATGCAAGAGATACAGTCCTCTCCACTAATACCGGCACCCTTGGTCTTTACTGTTTAACCATTTGATCTTTTGTTCAAAAAATTGTGCCCCAGGCCCCCTGGGATAGGCTCCAGGTCCCCGTGACCCTGTAGGATAAGGGGTACAGAAAATGGGTGGATGCTGTTGAATAAGAACTGGCAGGAAATTTGTATAGATATAGTCCCCTCCAAAACTATTAGAAAATATTGTGCTGTACACCAAAGACATTTGTGTTTGAGATGGATATGGGATGAGAATTTACGACTTCAGCTTTTATTTCCAAGTACTTACTCTACTGTAAGAATGTGTTAAACAACATAAAACATAGAACCTTTTGTATCAGACTACACAATTTTTAGGCAAGCAGAAGTATAGGAACAGTAAGTCTTGAAGTAAATGAAAGTAAATAAAGTAAATAACACTTCATATTCGGTTGCATATCCCTTGCATCAAGCTTGCAACAAGCCTTCGACTCACTCTATACTTTACACTGGTGTGATTCCCTGTTTTTTTTATTTTTTATTTCAAACCTGGTTATCCAGTTTGAGAACACCTTTTAAAACACAGAGAATACAGATGTGTGTATTTTTTTTTATTTCAGCTAATACTGTAGGTGCACTGCATTTCAGCAAGTTTTAGCATCACAAATACACTGACCCATCTCTGATCCAGACAGACCGCAACACAGTCACACAAGTCAACACAGTAGCTCAGTGTGAGATTACAACTGAAAATATAGGTTATTATGAGACTTCATTGCAAGAAGTACTAATTTATCGAAGTCACCAACAAATTACAAATATAATGCATTTGTAATACAGTTGCAAGATGGATTTCACTAATATCTAATATCCAGAGCAATGAATGTGAGAGTGGTACGCAGGAACAGGACTTATATATATAAATATATATATCTTATGTAAAATACTAATGAATAGGCAAAGAACTGAACATACCATTTGCACCTGATGCACTGGGTACAGGTGACTCAATCTCTCTTGGAGCCCTTTCATTATGTGAGCTCTCCAAGCCCTCTGTATTCTATCTCTTCACTTCCTTCTACTGTATCTCTTTGTTGACCATTTCTATATCTCTTTCTTGCTCTCTTTGTTAGACCTCATCATCTCCTCCTTCTTCGCCTTCTTTACCATCCACTTGCATTCTCTCTGTCACCACTATATGTTATCCATTCACCATGTATCCTCTTTGGTTTAAAAAATTCATGATGTCACCCTTTCTCTTCACAATACTTTTTACAAAAAAGTGTCTTTCAAACACTTATGGTATCTCCTGTGCTATTTTATCGCATTAAGCTCACTGACTGCACGATTGCATGTTTTTTTCTTCTTCCACATTTAGCATACTGGGCGCTTATGCATTGACAATAGAATGACCCATTTTAAGGGTGGTCAAATTTATATAGATATTTTCTTTTCAGATAGACTGAGCAATGCAAACTAGTTTTCACTATTAAAACTTAGTAGTATGTGAAAATTTAATCCTTCGGTGTTGGGGGGCTGTGGGGTGGGGTCAAGCCTTATTTAGGTGGGTCAGACCACCCCAAACACCCCTGTAATTTGCATCCTGGTTGCTAGCTATCAATGGCTGGTTGCTAGCTATCAGTGGCTGGTTGCTAGCTAGCTAGTAATGAAACAACAGTTGACACCAAGAAACATTAGAAAAGCAATATAAAAGCAATCATATCCTAGTTGAATTAGCTTAGTTCAACAATTTTTTATACAATAAGAAAGTAAACTATTACCTGATTTTGTTGTGTATAACAGTTGTCTTTGCCTTCTCAAATCTTGACAGATGTTTCATTCCAACAGCTTGGACCTAAATGCATTGGTGTAATTAACTTTGCAAAAGGCTCAAAAGAAAAAAGTTTGTAACCAGTTTTCAACTTACGAGGTGCAAGACACAATAATTTCCAAACTAATCTAGAATTGGGGCAGTATGACATGAATAAACTCACATAATGTCTGCATCGACTATATTATACTTACACTGGGATATCAAAAGCTGCGGTGACAAGACTTTTTCTTAGGGTGGCAGTTGCCCCCCAGTGCCACCCTGGTTGATCCGCCCCCTTATGTGCACAGTAAAGTTTTTTTTATTTTTTTTTACTGAGGAAATGAAGCAGATAATTATATCTTTACAAATGATTGGGCTGTATCCCAAACTGCATACCACTATGCTAAATAGGTTGACACCACTGGTTGCCACTTGCAGCCGAGAGATTCATGCACACAGTGGTGGTGAGCGAAACATAAACCATCCATCTATCCATCCATCCATCCATCTTCTACCGATTACTCCTTTTCAGGGTCACGGGGGAACCTGGAGCCTATCCCAGGAAGCATGGGGCACAAGGCGGGGTACACCCTAAACAGGGTGCCAGTCCATCGCAGGGCACAATCACATACACACTCACACACCCATTCATACACTATGGACACTTTAGACACACCAATCAGCCTACCATGCATGTCTTTGAACTGGGGGAGGAAACCGGAGCACCCGGAGGAAACCCCCGCAGCACGGGGAGAACATGCAAACTCCACACACATAGGGCTGCGGGAATCGAACCCTGACCCTGGCGGTGTGAGGCGAGCGTTGAATGTTACAAAATGTTCTGTAGCTTTGAGAAATATGTTTCTACCAGAAACTGCAAAATTCCAAAATCTTATATCCAGCAACTTTAAGTGTAGTCTTCAAAAGGTTACATAGCACCTACATAAGCCTTTCTTGACACTTAAAAAACTATATAAATGGTCATAAAAAGTTTATTCCAACTGGAATCAGCTTTAATAAAGACTGCTTTTGTCAATTTGATATCACACCTACATCAAGTGGCATATTTTCATAGGTATGAGTTTGATCATACAAGAGGATATCTGGAAACTTCAACAAAGGTGAGAACGTTCACTCCCTCCCACATACAAACACATACAAATTCACTCTAATTTAAGGTCAAAATTTACGTACCTCTCTCATTACTCTGCCATAAGTTTTTATGCAAATTTTAAAAACAAATAAGACACATTACTTACTCTGAGAGAAAACACACATCTTTGATTTACAGTACATGTGTAGTCCATGTCACTGTCGAAACTTTCACCCAAGTAATAATGTTATACATCAGGGCTTTTCATGTTAATGTTACCATGAAATGCCAAGTTAAGGAGACATGGCCAGTTAAATTCATTTGGCAGGCTTGCATGTCAAATCATGATTCTGTGACTTGGACATACTAAAAGCAAACTGAGCTACAAAGTTAGTGTCACACAGTAGGCACAGCTGGAAGGTGTCATAACACCTTATATCAATATCAACTGTCATGAGTGCCAGTTTTGTCAATGAAACACTTGGGTTTAGATAATATCTATGCAGCTTGACTCAGGTGTTTAACTGACAAAATGAACATTTTTGACAGCTGATGCCTTTGAGAGGATTATATAAATATTGTAGGTGTATGTCATTTCACATAACAAGCTTCATACCATGTATGAATATTCCTCTCTCTCTCTCTCTCTCTCTCTCTCTCTCTCTCTCTCTCTCTCTTTCTCTCCGTCTGTCTGACTTCCTCTGGTGTATAGAATTATTGATATTTTAAATCCTCTTTCTTTATTTTGCAGATTTAGCCTCAGCTTGCTACCTTGCAACGTGTCTTTTAAAAATGGCAGAGCAGTTGGATTTTTTTTTTTTTTTGTATTTTTGTAACATGCTTGTCCTTGGCACTCATTTTGTCAACTCATCTCTAACTGAAAAATTCCAACCTTGTAGAACATGCTTGTTAAGAAAGATTTATTTAAATTCAAGAATACTCCATTAACATGTTTTCCTTTTTATTCTTCTATTATTAATGGGGAAGGACAAAGTTTGAAAATCAACATGGAAAAAAAAACCTGAGTGTTATAATTAAGTACGGAATCAATCACAGCCCTTCTTGATGTGTTCACAAAAACAACAAACACATTTTACTGTAACAAGTGATTAAGTCTTGTCAGTGGGAGCTTAATCTTAATCTTTGTGTGGTCTTGATTTTCTTCTTCTCCTGAAAGGTGCCTTGGAGTACAAGAGCTATGTACAATATAGAGATGCTTGACTAGTCATTTGGAAAGATAAGATGACAGCATTTATGTTTACTACTTCAGGATATCAACTCCACAGTGTTACCGGCTTGTAATGTAATTTATGTGACACATGAATGATGCAACATCCTGTCGTCTTCTACACAACAATGAATAATGTGTTGGTGAAAAATGATGTTATTCATGTTTAAAGCCTTTCTATTAAAATCTAACTTAGGTATATGGTGACATTGTTTAGTGTTTGGAATAACAATAACCCCTTTGATGGATGTCTTTTTACCACCACTATGTCTAGTGATCTTATTGCGTTTTCAATGGAATGATATTCAAATATATGCAATACCATAATACAGAGACCTTGGAATTACCAGGCTTTCTGGTAAAAAAAAAAAAAAAGAAAAAAAAAAAGAAGCTTTTTCTTAAATGTGTAAAAAAACAAAATCTAAGCCTTCTTTCTCCTTGTATTTATAATGTGTGTCAGGGACATTTCTGAATTCTGAAAGACTTCCTTGTTTGTCATAACCATTTCTTGTTTGTAGTTTATAATATATATTATATAAAGCACATGGGCATTAGGCCAAGTGTGAAGCCTGGCTGTTCTACTATCGTGTGAATTCTGAACTGTTTATTTCTGACTGATATTTCATGTGCTATCTGAACTTCAAATCCCAGGACTGCCAGATGCTACTTGAGTTAGCCTTTAAATTGTTAAAGTGTGCAACATAGATTGAAAACATCTGCTAAATGAATAAATAATGTGAAAATATAAATGTAAATATACTGTGCATTTAAAGCATGTAAATAACCTGCAAACGCACCTTGGCTACAGTGGATTCTCAATTTTTAAATGACTATTTATTTACACACAGTAAAAATAAAAGGGAAAATAGATTTCACCATACACACAATACACAAAGATGAAGTGGAGAGCAGGTTTTATCTGAATACCTAGTATTTTAAACGCATCACATTCAAATATGTTGAAACAGAGCAGTTAACTGGAATCTAAGACAGAAGCAGGCACTCATATCTCCTAGTAATTAAAAGTAGCTCAGGAAGAGAAAAAGTAATTGCTTTCTTCAACTCACCAGAGATGTCTGCTTTACCCCTTGTGGTCCTCATGTCATGTTTGATCAGAATGTTGATGTGAGCACTGAGAAATATGTTCCCATATGTGATTTAGTTCCTCACTGATTTACTGAGCTATATTAAATGTAAATTTATTTTGTACATTACACCAACGCCCCTCTCTTGACATTGAAATAAAATCGTAGCTGTGTTTTCTTGCACAGGTAAGCGTATTTACCTGGAGTGATGCTAAACTAATTTGAATAAATCTGTGGAACCCAATTTTATGTAATTGAAGATCACTTTGTGAACACCTGCAACTGGATTAGAGTGTGACATTAAGTTGTTTTGCTGCAGTGGGCCGAGAAGGGCTCCATAAATTTGGATTTAATTCAACATTTTTAATACAGCACCATATGCGCTTTACAGAATAGGCAACATGCTTGGTGGGTGCTTAAAAATTATTGAAATGAATCCAAGATACTGAGACTAATGAGACCTAATCCACTGCTCACATTTTACAGCAAGTGTACATTTTTTATTTGATGAGCAAAACTTCAGGACTTGTTAAAATAAATAGCCCAAATCCACAAACTTGGATGACAAAGTGTTTTCTTTCTTTTTTTTTTTTTTAAATTGCAGAAGCACATCCATTACATAAATGTATTTCTGCAATTCTTAAAAAGAGTATTGATGACACTATTCAAAGTGTTCTGAATAGCAGATCCCTCCATTAACTAATTGATCTTCCAAAGCAGGGTGCATGTGTGATGGAACAGTCATGCTCTTTATTATTATAGAATTGCCAACCTGCTTGAAAAGAGGGCTAGAAATCATGGTGTGCCACCTTGGTCAGCTCTGAAACATGCCAGCTGTGTTGAATGGCTGTTTGTGCACAGTGTGTGCGATCCCTGACAGGCTGCTTTTTGTTGGCTTGTGTGGCTGCATGATTTGTGTGCGGCCATCGATCCGCTCCCAATTAGAACAATTACTGCCACCTCGCTTCCCCTTTTCACTGGCTTTCATTAAAAATAGCTCTGTCAATAGCACTGTTTATAACAAGACTAACGTGATGGCGAGTAGACAGGATGGCTTTAGGTGATTATTTCATCCTGTGATGGCACAAAGGGAAGCAGTACGAGAGAATTAAGTTGAAAAAAATAAATAAATAGCAGAAGTAAATATTTGTTTCCCATCTATGAATTTGGCTTCAAGTTATCAGAAATGCTTGGCAGCCAGCTATTACGTATTACTGTGTCATCTATTTGATGTTTGTCACTGTGATTCAACCATCAGTCTAATTTTATTTAAACATTAACCCCATGCTGATGTTTGTTATTAGACTGTAGAAACGCCATTGGCACATGACACACCTCACTAAGCAGTGCAGCATGTCAGACAGAATACTCATCTACATTTGTATTATTCATGGCTGCCTCTAATGATAACCTTGACATAGATACATACATACAGAGTGCAATTGTGTGCATCCTCCATGGTTTTTGATATAAAGCAGACAAACAGATGCAAGTGTAGGTTCTCTCTCTCTTTTTCAATTAAAAAAAATAAATAAAATTAAAACCAGTGTAGGTTCAATCAGGAATAAAATAGACAAGTAAATGTATAGCAAGCATTGGCTAAACACTAATCAAACCTGGAAGAGAACAAAGACTTGAAATCATCAGGGACACAATGCTAGAATAAAGGAAAGGAAATGCTAGAGCAAAGGAACATTAAGAGTCCAGATTATTTAAAGCAAGTATTATTTAAAATGATTGCAGATAGGTGAGTTTGATTAGTAATCAGGTGACTTTGACTGGGGAATGGTGCTTGAATAGAGGTCATGTGATGTGAGGTTGTGAGCTGAGGATAGTGGGAATTCCAGATACAGATCTGGGTGAAAAATTTTAATTGTAGCTATTTTAATATCCATCCATCCATCCATCCATTTTCTGTACTGCTTATCCTACACAGGGTCACAGGAGCTTATCCCCGGGAACTCAGAGCACAAGGTGGAGGACACCCTGGACGGGGTGCCAATTAAGACTGGGCGATGTATCGATATAATATCAATATCATGATAAATGATAACCTTATACACTTTTCTGAGATAGCGTTGGTATGGTGGTGCGTTTTTTGTTTTGTTTTTAATAATTACAAGTTACAATGGTACTGATTGGATGCCGTTGATGTGACATAATAATAATAATAAAAAAAAACCTCAATCTTCTTTGTCTTTATATACAATAAAGAAAAGTATTGTCAAAGTCAGACACTTTTTGTCTATTTTACTGTTTTGCGGACAGTTTGTTTGCTAAATTAAATATTATGATGTGCATTGTGTATCATAGGAATGTCCTCAATTATTGTCATATGATATTTTTGTCATCTCACCCAGCCTTAGTGCCAACCCATCAAAGGGCAGAATTGCACACACACTCACACACCCATTCACACACTATGGACAATTTAGAGATATTATTTTTATATTTAACCACAATAAAAAAAAAAATCTAAGGTGTTAAAAATAAAATGTTGGTGTCTCCTGGAACAAGATAATAATCCATAACAAAAACCAAATTCATCAGAAAAATGACAAATTCAGTTTTGCCGTAACTCTTTCAGTCTTCAGACCTGAAGAAGGCATTATATAACATTAGTGTGTGAGATCTAAGTTATAACAGATACATAAGGGGAAAAAAGGCAGAATTAAATCACATGTGGAGAGAGGAACATGGGGGGGTGGGGGTGAAAATATTAAAACTGAAAATATCCTAAAGCTCCTCAGAGGATACACAAAGAACCTGAAAGCAATTAAAATAGTATACAGTAGAGATATACGATAGTTTTCTCAAGGGAAAACTTTGAAAACATTTTAATTATTATTATTTTAATTAATATAAATAATTATAATATTTTAATAATATTTTATTAATTTCAATTTCACCTTTTTGTTTCTTGTAATAATTAAGAGTTCCTGATTTCCTCGTCTTGATTTTGTCACCTTTACACTGTGCACCAACTGCAACCAAATTCTTCCAATAGCTGGGGATTAGTCTTTCACATTGCTGTGGCCCACTCTTTTTTATGTTGCAGAATTGCTTTAATTCAGGCATGCTGGAGGGATTTCCAGCATGAGCTACCTGCTTAAGATCCTGACACAGTGTCTCAATGGGGTTTCAAGCAAAACTTTGTCTAGGCCACTCAGAAACCTTAATTTTGCTTCTTTTGAGCCATTCAGATGGGAAATTGCTCTTGTGTTTCGGATTCTTGTTTGCTGATTGTTGCTGGCTGCATAAACCAATTGCAGTTGAGCTTCAGGTCACAGATGGCTGGTATGAATTATTGTAGGATTTTGGAAGTTGCGCAAATGCTGTTGTGAAAGTTGTGAAATTAGTGCTGTGTTAGCTTTATGCCAGATTCTTGTTTTCCAAAAAGTTCCACTTTTCGACTAATCTGTCCTCAGAACATTATCCCATATGACCTGGGGTCAAGAAGGTGTTTTTTTTTTTTTTTTTTTAGCAAATATGAGACATGCTTTTATGCTCCTCTTGGTTAATAGTGTTTTTTGCCTTGTGACTCTCACATGGATACCACATGCCCCAACCCCCCCCTCCGGGTCTCTTTCTAATGGTGGAATCATGAATACTGTCCTTATTTCAGGCAAATGAAGTCTGCAGTTCCTCAGATGTTCATCTATTTTCTTTTGTGACTTCATGGATGAGCCTTCGATGCATTTTTGGAGGAATTTTGATAGGCTGGCTACTTCTGAGAAGATTCACTACTGATCCATTTTCTCCATTTTAAAATAGAGGCTCTCACTGTGCTTCACTGGGGTCCAAGAGCCTTAGAAATGGCTCTGTAACCCTTACATAAGGTATTTCAATATATATCTTTTTCATCTTTTCCAGACTTTCTTTTGATTATTTCCCCACGTCATGTCCCATTGTAAACTATGCATTCACTGTATGTACTATATATTGCTTCTCTCTTCCTACAAAGACAGTTTTAAAAAATGGCTTTGGATTAAATTTGCTATTATTTATATTATAGGCCTATGTCTTTAGTTAAAACATGTCAAAGTTACCATGATAATATTTTTAATATGCTTTTAAAGACTTCATCATCAGCCATGGAAATGTTCATGCCATTTTGGACAATTGTTTATGTGACTGAGCCTTATTTGAGGCAAGCGAGTCCTTCAGTTCCTTATGTTCATCTGGGTTCTTTTGTGACTTCCTGGATGAGTCATCAATTCACTTTTGGAGGAATTCTGGTAGGCTGGCCACTTGTGGGAAGAGTCACCACTGTTCCAAGTTTTCTCCATTTGGAGATAGTGGCACTCATTGTGGTTCACTGGCCTTTGAAATGGCTATGTAACCCTGATACAGTTCAATATATTTCAATAACATTTTCTCATCTCTTCCAGACTTTCTTTTGATTGCAACATAGTGCGCTTCTTGTTGCTTCTTGTCTTATTGCCTACTTTACATTGCTGGAAAGGTTTCACTATTTAAGTGATGTTTAGATTCAATAGAGCTGACCTGTGTGTGTCTAATCTAATTGAGCCCAATTATCAATTAAATTTGTTGATTGACATTGGATAACATTTTTTCCTACAATAAATGAAAAGATCATTTAAAAACTATATTTTGTGTTTACTTGGGTTGTCTTTGTCGTATATGAAATTTTGTTTAAGGATCGGACACAATTAAGGTTGACAAATATGCTCAAATTGAAGAAATGTTTGTTCTTGAATCTTATCCTACAGCAGTAAACCATACAACAGCTTTTGTCACAATAAGAAAGATGCATAAACACATACATACTCCTCATTTTTTCAGGGCATGTTGCTAGCATATCCTGGTTCACATGAGTGCTTCCCCTGCAAAATCCATCCAAGTGTGATGCCCTGCAGGCACCTAGGCAGCCGCTAGCCGTGGTGAATGAATTTCGACAGCTGCACGGGTGCAGATAGTCACATTGTGCCACGACAGCAAAGAAGCCGTTCAGGCAGGTGATCCAAAAGAAGAAAGGGAAAAGCGCAGCAGTTTTTTTCCTTCCTCTCCTGCCTCCTGTCTCTGTCACTGACCCAAGACATGTCAGGGCCCTGTCAGTTTGCCACGCAGCCATGTCAACAACATCTGCTAACGATCTGCTCACAATTAGTCATCTGCTCAGGATGCATTAGTCAAGTCACACCTGTGCGTTTTGTTAACATGGGAGGCAGGCCCTTGGCATCTGTTGCATCCTTTAAACAGGCTCTTTGACAATGTGGAGACATATTGAAAATTTTGGAAGATTTTAGATTAATGTCAGGCATGATATTAATGACTTAGCAAAGATCTAGTTTTATTCTGCTGAAGCTTTTATGTGATATGCTCAGTCACCAGTTTTTCTGTTCTTTTATTTGTCTGAGCTTTTGAGTGCTTTTCTGAATCAGAGTCCGGCAATGAATAGGCATTATTTTACATCTGGATGTCTGGGAAAACCCATTGGAAATTGCATCAAAAATGACAATCGGGTTAGGATCAAAATTATATACTTTTAGAAAATTGCTTATATTTTACCAAAATGATGTGGAAAGGTTTTTATTTAGGCTGCTTTCTAATCTTGACTTGGCTTTTTGCCTGCTGAGATCATGCTGTGTCAGGAGCCAACACAGCAGTAAATGTAGTCATTCTGCCTAAATATGTATAAACCCTTGCTAGCTAAGTGTCCTTTTCTCATGATTTAATATATATATATATATATATATATATATATATATATATATATATATATATATATATATATATATATATATATATATTTTGATAATTAAATGTTGTAGCAAAACATACATAAGGCTACTTAATTCAGTTTGTGATCAGATTGCAACTATCAAAAAGTCTGCTGCGCCACAACATCGTCAAAACTGAGTAGAAATGTTTATGTATGTTTAGTAACATGTTTAAATGACCAATTAAAAACATGAATTTGGTCAACAAATTAGAACTGACTCAATTAATCAATGATTATTTCTGCACAGATGTAAGAGTGGACAGAGATCAGTCAAGTGAAGAGACAATGATGATACTTGTGTTTAAATGCCACAAGTGATTTTACCTCAAGAGGACGATGCTGATAATCAAAGTGATAACTCATGTCCCATTGTAAACTGTGCATTCACTGTATGTATATTGCTTCACTCTTCCTACAAACAGTTTAAAAAAGTAACTTTGGATTAAGTTTGCTATTACTTATCCATCCATCCATTTTCTATATCGCTTATCCTACTGGGTCACGGGGAACCTGGAGCCTATCCCAGGGAGCATTGGGCACAAGGCGGGGTACACCCTGGACAGGGTGCCAATCCATCACAGAGCACAATCACATACACACTCACACACCCATTCATACACTACGGACACTTTGGACATGCCAATCAACCTACCATGCATGTCTTTAGACTATTAGAGGGGATATCAGAGTACCCGGAGGAAACCCCAACAGCATGGGGAGAACATGCAAACTCCACATACATAGGGTAACGGCAGGAATCGAACCCCTAACCCTGAAGTCTGAGGCAAACGTGTGCCCGCTATTAGTTATATTATATTATATATTATTATACTGTAGTATTTATAATGTCATGAGCTATAACATGCCAAAGTTATAATGGTAATGTCTGTAATATGCTTCTAAAGACTTCATAATCAACTGTGGAAATGTTCTTACTGTCAGAGGTGCTAATGATGGAAAGGATTTTTGGACTATTGTTTATGTGACTGACCTAGGGCAGGTTTTGGGGTTAATTGCAGTGGGTTTAGGCAAAGGAAGGTGTCATGCTGACATTGTAGACAGGGAGTCAAGAGCATTGTGCTCTACTTAACTCTGCAATTCTGTTTTAAAATCTCCTCAGTGAGACATACTGTTCTGTATCTTAACTACCTCTAATTGACTCTAATTTCACTAAAATATTATTTGGATAAAATTACTTACCGCCAAGTTACTGACTAAAAAAACAGCAAAACCAGTCCTTGCTTATGAGGGTCTGATCTTAAGTCTGTTTCATATATAAATATAGCATTTTCTATTTCACTGCTTGTAATGTTTTTCTTATGGCCATTTCTGAAGGTTTTTTTCTGTAGGAAAAAACCCCTCTTTATTATACATGTAGTGTTTCTGTCATAAAGATTCCAAAAAAAAAAAATCTTGGTTCAGGGTTCTTCAGTGGTAGTAAATCTGTAATATAATTATATGAGCTGTTTGGGCAACAAGAAACAGTAGGAGATGGAAAACTCTAATATGTGTACAATGATGCCCACTGTTCTAGTATTGCTACACAAAAAAAAGTCTATAGACCTATATATCTTTTTTGTCCCACTCTTGCTGGAATTACTTTTATTTGAGTTGATATGATGTCCAGTATGATAGCCAGCTAATCTCCAGATTTTAAGATTAATTTAGAAGTCCAATATATCTTTAACCTCAAAGTAGCAATAAAGACTATTGTATTAAGTACATTATTCTGCAACCCCTTTCTGTCATTACCAGCAATGTTTTTCAGTTGCTATCTATTGTGCTTAAGTTAACCTAATTTGCTATCTATCTATCTATCTATCTATCTATCTATCTATCGGTTAGCACATTTGCCTCGCACCTCCTTGGTTGGGGGTTCGATTCTCGCCTCTGTGTGTGCGGAGTTTGCATGGTCTCCCTGTGCTTTGGAGGTTTCCTCCAGGTACTCCAGTTTCCTGCCCCAGTCTGATTGGCATATCTAAATTGTCCATAGTGTGTGAATGTGTGTGTGATTGTGTCCTACGTTAGGTTGGCACCATGTTCAAGGTGATAGGTTAGGATAGGCTCCAGGCTCCACACGATCCTGTGTAGCATAAGCAGTACAAAAAATGGATGGATGGCTGGTTTCATTCATTCATTCATTCATTCATTCATTCATTCATTTGTACATTTTCAGTAACCACTTTATCCTGAGTAGGGTCTTGGTGGATTCGGAGTCAATCCCAGTAACACTGGATGCAGAGTGGTAGTATTCACCCCAGATGGTAAGCCAGTCCATCACAGGGCAGAATAAAATAAAATAACAAATATATATATATATATATATATATATATATATATATACATAACTACATTCATCCATGTGCATGCACAAGGTAAAAATAGCAAAATAGTTGTGTGTGCAACAGATTAAAACCTGGAACTTGTGAAGTTCTCCCCGTTTCTATTTTTCATTTTCATTATCTGCTGGTGAAAGTATAAATGCCACAAGGATTAGAGAAATTACATGTTCTCTCTTTTGCCTGCCCCATCTTGTGCTTATCCCTCTTTTTTGCTCTTCTCTCTCTCTCGCTCTCTCTCTATCTCTCTTCCTCCCTCCCATCTTCTCTTCCTCTCTCCTAACACCCTACTAACATTCTTCTCACACTGTCTGGGTGAAACTAAAAAGGACAGACCCTGTTCCCAACCAGCAGCCTAGCCCCAGAGAGTCTAGAGTGCCCAGCACAGTGTCTTAAGAATTTCTATAATCCCAGAGATCTATTACAGATAGAGGCAGTGACACAGGCGACAGAGATTAGGAGCGGCAGATACAGACTGTATTGATTGGCCCTCTCATTCCCTCAGTCGGCTGCTGGGCTGCACAGCCACGTAATGGAACACAGTAATGAATTCCAGCATCTGTGCACAGTCGCAGCAGTCCAAGTGAGACAGAAGTGAGCGGCAGAGCTGGGCATGAGTGTAAAGATTTGGGCACGTGTTTAAAGGGGATTAGGTCCTCCTAATCACTGGTAGTCTGTTTTTCTGCCTACAGTTTTGTCGCAATGCACTTACTACTTTTGCGCTAGTACAAATAATAAAAACTACAAAGCTTTTACTCAAGATGGCTTTAAATCACACTCTTTTGCATTAGTGTTTTTTTTTTTAATCAGTTTGGGAAGCCATAATGATGCATATCTTATATCTAAGCACAAAAAGGTTTTCAGTCTTCAACATCTGATTTATGATATAATGGCAAAATTGCTTACCATTGATGTGTTATTTGAAGAGTTACTCTGCAGCATTAACTTATTTTCCCACAGAAGAGAGACCAACATTAGTGTGTTTCTGTGGCTTTGAACTAGTCATGTTCTGCCTAAATGGCACTATTACATAATTGAGGACATCAAAGATAATTTTCCTCTGAACTGTCCTTTGTAAATCGTGAGACCACCTAATACAACACTGGAGCAAAAGACAACACACACTGACAAGCAGAACCTAGTCTTAGTTATCAAGACCCTATGAGTCTGTCCTGTCCCCCACATTTAGCACATTAAATCTCCCCAGAGGCTCCAGTACCGATAGGATGGTTTGCCAACAAGACAATACCTACAAGGCTTTTGCTAATCATAGTATTGATCCTGTAACGCACCCCATTTGGAGCTCTTTAGCTTGGTGGGCGGCTCTGAATGAATCAAATTTAGCTCTACCGCAGTAGTGGGAGGTGCTGGGGAAAGCAACTGAGACCTGCCCACTGCCTAAAGAAGTGCTCCTCTTTAGTATTCAGGCCCAGTGCTACACACAGTCTCCAAAGCTGATGAACAAATAGTTTAACCAATTCATTACGTCTTATCTCTTAGGCAGAGCTAGACGCCAAGTGGTTGGAAAATAAGCTATCATGAGTGCATATGTGTAGGACAGAAAAGATATTGATTTACTTTCCCCCCTGATATTTATAGACATTCTAATCCTGAATGAGATTTTCTTTCATCTACCAATCTACCACCCAGAATATGAGATTTCAATACTGTGCTAATTTACTTGTAAAAGATGTTCCAGTACCATCTAATATAATGTGATGTGATCTGATGTAAGCCTAGTGTACGTTGCCAGGCTAATGAACAAACGACATTACATGAAAGTGAACTGGATGTGGTTCACAATTTGTAAGCAAAGCAGATTTCCAAACTGTTTCCAATATATCAAGAGGAGCTACTATGGCATCTTCCTAAAATCCAAGTACATAACTTAATAAAACATCTTAAACAGAAATATTTTGCACGAGAAGTTCTTTACTAACAGCACACATCAGCAACTAGTGCTGCAGCAAATGCTAGCTAGGCAGCAAATATGTCTTCAGACAACTCTTGGCATGTCACTGTTGGTCACTGACAATGAGTGATTCCATTGCAATGAAACATACTTTACCCACAGATGTACAGAAGTGCTTTTCCAAACTTAAACAAAACCTGCTCTTCTCCACTGCAACCCTACTCGAACCAAGGTAAGTAATCTAGCTAGCTAATATGCTTAATTTAAAATCAGCTAGCTAGCATTATAAGTTGCATGAACATGCACTTTTCATGGCCGCTATGTAAACCGGATAAACATCAACAGAGCTGAATAAAATGTACTTTGATATCCTGAGTAGGTTACTCAATTTGATATCAGTTTTGGTGCCTGTATCAGCAACTACCAAAAAACATTTATTCACACGGATAAAAAAAACAAACAATGATATTGATACATCTACTTCAGACCCCTTTCATATGAGAACATATGAGACAATTCAGTTTTACACAGAATGACTAGGTGCCAGTAGAGCAGGATTCTTTACAGGCTGGAAGACATAGCCAATTTATATCTGCTATTAGCTCTAACAGGAATGGAGGTAAGCAGCTGAAGACCTAAATGTCTGTTCAGTAGCTGGAACAAGTCCAAGCATCTCTAGAGTACCAATACTGTACATGCCAGACTTACTGACACATCATTCCTTCATTTCCCCTGTCCCAGTTTTTCTTAATTTCTGTCATCTTGCCACAAAGCGTAGGTTAACTTTTCATAACAGACTTTCTTGATGTCTGTCCATCCCCCACAATAATATTTCATGGCCAAGAAAGTAACACTTCAAAAACCAGGCATTAAATTTATGCCACTTAGGCTATGTTATCTCCCAGCAACAAGAACAGATGGTGCCAGACTGCTAATGGTGATCTGGTATATGCTTGGCACTGTGCGTCTTGTAATTGACCCTTTTAGAACTGCAGAGAAGGAATTCCAAAACGCCACATGTGCACCTCCTTAATGCATTTTTTTTTTCTTTCTCCACCATTTAGTTACAAGATGCTGGTGTGAGTGGTACAGGTGCTGAATTGGGCTAGCAGGGCACAGTTGGAGAGATTTATTGATGGCAATGACCTTGGATGTTAATGGGAGTAAGAGCGAGATGGTTAGCAGTTTGTATGCTAATAATCTGGAGTACGACACCAGCCTGAAGCTAACATTCCGCTAAAACAAAGACCAAGTATTTGAGATGCAAAATCTGCATGAATTGCCAAGTGTAGAATGATGACCAATGTAGCTATATAATGTAGCTATATATGCTTTTAGAGGAAGATAATCATTGATGGCGTGGTGTGATACTATTACAGTTCCAGAATTGAGTATTTTCCAATTACAGCACTGTGGCTTAGAGGTCAGCATGTCTGCCTCGCACCTCTGGGGTTGGGGGTTTGAATCCTGCCTCTGTCCTGTGTGCACGGAGCTTGCATGTCCTCCCTGTGCTTTGGGGTTTTCTCCTGCTACTCCGGTGTCCTCCCAGTCTAAAGACATGTGTTGAAGGCTGTTTGGCATTTCCAATTATTTTGTAGTGTGTGATTGTGACTTGCGATGAGTTGGCACCCCACCTTGTACCCCAAGTTCCCTGGGATAGGCTCCAGGCTCCCCTGACCCTTTGTAAGATATAAGCAGTATGTAAAATGCATCAATGGAATAAAATATTTCATTAGTTTTTAGTTACATTTAATATTGTGTAACATTCACAAATTAAGTTGTTTTCTGGTAACACTTATTGTAACACATTGTCTAACAGCTATAAATAGTTGTTTCCTCACCAGATTTTCTTTATCTTGAAGTTAATAATACAAAAAATGCATCTTTTCAACATTACAGAGAAACCACAAAGCCCTCTGTCCTGAAGACTTTCCTTTTCAGAAAACTTAAAGTGCTTTAGTTCTAACTGTTATAAAGCGCTGACACTAGAGACTCCTTCTAAAAATGTTAATTAAACACAGAAAACCATGTCAATGTTTACACACATTTTAAAAATCATTTTTTAGGTGGATTGTCCACCATACAAGTGTGCAAGATGTTATAGAAACAGTAATGTAATAGAAAGAGGACACTAATATAAATCTGTAATTTGCCTTGTAGCCAGAACTATTGTCAGAGCCATGATGTTATAAAAAAATTAATCAACACCTTCTGACCAATCAGAATAAAGCATTCAACATGTATAAATGGAAGTATCAAGGTTACATATCAGAGCAGTTCCAGAGAAAAATATTACTGGCAACAGTGTAGGAAATTGCTTAATCTGACCAATCACTTTTTTTTTCTATACACAATCCTGATTCCATACCAATTTTACTGCCATTCAATCTGTGCAGAGCACATAGAGTGTTTTACAGTATTAAAAAATAGCTGCCACTTCCATCACGTCTCAGATTTCCATGCTTCAAAGCAACTTACGTTCCCTTGCACGTTGCTGGAGAGGTTTTGATGCATGTAGATAAGGCATTCTGAGCCAGAAAAAGCTGGCTGCAAGAGCTAACCTACAGTGCCATTAATCGCATTAGCCAGGCTCACTTTCTCCATGGGCTGGAGTCAGGTCCCAGGATAAATTGGCCTCTACTATGTAAAGTAAGCACATTGGAACAGGAAATCAATATTAAGAAGTGTAATGAGTGATTAAGGAAACATTTTACTGTTGCTCAAAGTTTAGCAGGGTGAATAACAGAAATATGTCGAAAAATTCTCCTTCAGTATTTTCTTGAGCTCTTTCTTGATTTCTTTGCATTTATGTTTCTATGCCTGTCTTATAATTATTTAGTCATTCCAGGTCCTCTTTTCATCAGCCTTCTATTAGTTCCTTTGTGCAAACTAGGCAGACTGCACTATATGTCCCTGCTGAGACACCATACTTCATCACTTATAGTGCTTATCCCTCAGGAAAAAGGTCAAGACAGAATCCTCATTTATTCGTGAAATGGGTGCGATTTTTGCAGGCATATCTTTCTTCCACGTAGTAAATTTGAGCTTTGACACCGAGGTTAATACTCACTGGCAAGCATCTTTTAGCATAATATACCAGGAATTATTATGAGAAATTAGTGTGCTCACTGTCCCAAAATGGTCTTCCATTTATAGATTCTTATTTGTCAACCCAGAGGTCTTTAATAATTCACGTCTCAATGACTGAGCTGAAGTAACTAAAGCTTTAATAAGATTATCATCTATTTTTTTTTAATGAATATCAAAAGATTACACACAGACATTCCTACAAAATGATTAAATGCTTTAAAGCATTTTCAGAGTGAGAAAAGTCTTGAGACTTTTCTTCTGAACTTATACTGATGCTAAATAGTTTGTAGTATTAAGCATTTTCAAGTAGTGCCAGTTTACAAATTAAAATTAAAATCAACCTCTTTATTCAAGTTCTTTAAATTTAATACACATCTGGTATATATGGAACATTTGGTCATTTTGGACATTTGAACATTATATTTTTCAATTGCATAAGAAACGGTGCCTTAGTGGTTAGCACACTCTCATCACACCTCCAGGGTCGGGGGTTCGAGTCCCTCCGTGGCCCTGTGTGTGCGGAGTTTGCATGTTCTCCCTGTGCTGCAGGGGTCTCCTCCGGGTGCTCCGGTTTCCTCCCCCAGTCCAGAGACATGCATGGTAGGCTGATTGGCATGTCCAAAATGTCCGTAGTGTATTTATGGGTGTGTGAGTGTGTGTGTGATTGTGCCCTGCGATGGACTGGCACCCTGTCCAGGGTGTACCCCGCCTTGTGCCCCATGCTTCTTGGGATAGGCTCCAGGTTCCCCTGTGACCCTGAAGGAAGGATAAGCGGTATAGAAGATGGATGGATGGATTTATGACTGTTTCTGATTTCCCGAAGTCATAGACAATGCCAATGACTTTGTTGGCCCTGCGAAAGAGAACGCCTACTCTGACCTTAATAATTCATTATTATGAGAGAATTACTCTGGTGCTCACAAAAAAGGTGGCTGCAGTTGTACTTTAAAACAATCCAGGGGCATCCTGAAACTGCTTAACTTTTTAAAGTAATATTCTACACTGTAAAAACCGGATAAGTTCATTTAACTAAAAAAATTTGAGGAAACTAATTACCTCAAAATTTTTAAGTTGATAAACTATTTTTTTTAAAGCCCAATACACTTAATTAGAGTTAATTGAGTTAAATTTTTGTTCTATTTAAGTGTATTTGGCTTAAACAAATTTATCAACTGAAAAATTTTTAGGTAATTAGTTTCCTCAAATTTTTTGAGTTAAATGAACTATCTGTTTTTACAGTGTACTGTCAAAGATATACTTAAAGTAAAGTTACCAGTCTATTGCAACATTCAAGTTTATGAACACAGCCAATAAAAGTAAGGGCTCTAAATCGTCACTTATTATCAACCAAAACACCTCATGCCTTACTCAAGAATTTCTGCATCTTCTGTAGGAAACAAAAGCAGATTTTATTCCTTAAGGATCTTAGTTGTAAACACAGTCATATTATAAGCAACACATTACAATATAAATGGTATAGTTCCAGAACATTTGAAAGGCACAGACATTAATGAGCATAATGCCATATTAGCACACTCATGGTGCGTGTCTCTGTGGTTAACTCAAGGAGAGGACAGTCATAGAGATAGCAGATGCATTCATTAGTTATCATTTAGAAAAATGTGTTCAAAAAGTTACAAAATTGGTCACACTTTAGAGTAATGGTCTATTAATAAACACCACTTAATACAGTAGCATTACTAAACAGTTACATATCATCAGGTATATTCACATATAAGTCACATATATTTATATTAATTAACTAATAAGTTGTTGTTTAATAACTTGTATTATTTTGTTTACATGAGTACATGAATACACAGAAATAAATAAAATCAATAAAACAGTACTCAACCTTACTAACCAGTTAGTAATAACTAATATTCTTTGCTGTATTAATTATTCAATTAAACATAAATTAATGTGACAAACATTGAATGGGAACTAAGCACTTATATGCTTCACAACATATCAACGTCTATAAATCTTATTTGAAAATAGTAATTAATGGTTTAGTAAAGTGATGTTTATGTTCCCTTACTGTAAAATGGTTAAAAGTGCCTTTAGGATGCTTCAAAATTATATTTTTTATTGAATTTAGTAGCATGCAAATGATGTTATGCGTAATTATCCATGTATTTTAACAGGATCCATGTATACAGTGCCTGAAATGGTCAAATTCTTTCAAATATTAGGTGACTTTGATTTTTGTTTGGTGTTTTCTTTTTGACTTCTTACCATTTGGTCATGGATAAGGAATACATGTTAATGATTTCAGGACTACATGGTTTAGCATGAACTGCTAGACTACTAAATAGTCCAAATAAATAGACCATTTCAATTATATTATCTGGAAATGAATTGATTTCGGCATGTAACGAAAACAAACAAACAAACAAACAAATAAACAACCAAAAAAAAATAATGGAAATTGTCACAGGCCTATTCAGGAACCTGATCAGGGTGTAATCAACCACTCCATTGGTGGGCATTGGTGAAAGTTTACATTCCCAGACAAAGGAATTGGAAAGTTTTTCCTCTCTGGTATAAAAATACAACTGATATATACTTGTGGAACAACATTTTGTGATGTGGGCTGTTCTGCACTCTTCTAAACAATGTGTATAGGCCACTGGTGCTAAATTGCTTTTAAGACAATGCAATCTGTACAGTGAGATGCAAGTCTACTCTGCTAAAATCAGCTGTAATTTTATTTTTAATCTGTTTTTCACTGTTCTGTAATTTTGTAACTAAATTTGCATTGTTAACTACATCATATATATTTTTTGAGAAATATACAGTACATGAACTGTTAATAATCTGATTGTGTCTAACTACTGGAAACTGCAGCTGACATATCAAATCAAATGGGTGGAAAGCACTGATCAAAACCTGCCAGTCTTAAGTAAATGCTTTACTGCTATTAATACCTTTAAATCAGCTATAGTCTCTAATAATGTATCAAACTAGTGATACCCAGAGTTAGTTTTAAATGTATGCAACAGAAATCAGCAACGAGATTACGTAAATAAACAAGATCATAAGGTATAAGCTTAATATTAAAATAGAAAAACATCACAAAAAACATGTTCATCATAAATTGATCAATTAACATATTGAACAGATCACATAATGGCACTGCATCCTTGTTAAAATGCTGAAGCTTTTTACTTTAGCTTTTTTTTTTTGGCACAAGGCAAAATAGACCATTCTCTAAAAAGTCAAAGACAAATACAAATAAAAACCCCAACAAACCAACCAACCAAACAAACATGCACAGAAAAAACAAAACAAAAAACAAAACAATAACAACAACAAAACCTAAAACAAAATGTTAAACTCATAAAGGATTTTGAAATGGTTTCCAAATAATTTCAATATCATTATAGCAGACATTTCACAGTAAAAGAACTACAAAAAATTAGGCTTAACATTTAAACACACTAGTGGAATTCTAGAGAGGTTTGGGTCATCTACCAATACATGACACTAAAATTACAATTCTTCTGCATCCACTAAAACGAATCGATTTTTCTCTAATTGTTTCTATTGTGTCGTCTGCTGTGAGGACAGTTGTAATTCAGATAAACGGCTTATCTAAATGACCAATTTAACTAAGTAGACCTTGCTGAACAAACAATGAAAATCACTCATAACTCATGATAAACAATCTTTCCCTCTAGGTACAATGTGATTGAGGGTGCGACCAGATTCCCAGAGGTTTTTTTGTAAAAAGCTTTTTGAATTATAGGTCAGAGATGAGGCATTTTGCATACATTAGAATAATTATATGTATAAATTGTAATAGAACCCCATTTAAGTAAGGTAAGTTATTAATGTCCAAATCTAACAAGCACATGTGCGGCTATGAAAATACATAATGTCTCTAAGTGGTTTGGTAGGCTCATTCTCTTAGCAATATTATAAGACTAATTTAGGACCTTGGTGAAAGAACTATTTAGGGAGACTGTTTTTAATAGCCTATTTAATAACATTAAATATTAAATAAATATTTGGCAATAATATTCCTGATGTAGGACTGTGTATAGTATTCCGAATTTTTGTTTTAGTTTTATATAAGACAGTAGGTGTCACATAACTAGGATTGAGATGGATGCAAGTGCAGTTAAGTTTTATTGAAGAGAGGCAGGCAGACAAATCCAAAACAGAAGGGCAATATGAAGGTCACAAAACAGGCACAAGGTCAGGCGATCGGCAAACAGGCAAAACAGGGCTTAAACGAGAATCATAAATTAGAATGAAAACTGGATCAAAAAACATGCAACAAAAATGAGGATAAAGGCTCTGATGGCAAAACACAGAAACGCGCATTACTTTACCCAGAAAAAAAGACAGATGGGGTTTAAATATACAACAAAATCAAAGGTAACACATAAACAGCTGTGAATAATGATGACATGTGAGGGAGACAACCAAAAACAAAATAGGGGCAGAGACATGACATAAAACATAACAAAACCTATGTCAAAAAGTAAACAAAGTCAGTGACAACCTGGAAGTGAGTGCTGTCACACTTCGGGCAGTTCTTGGGAAATCTGTGACAGAGTTCCCCCGCAGGGCGCTCCCAATAAACACAATAAACACCCCCGGCAGTCCTGGCCCTCTGGGCAAAATGTCCACACTGAACTTATAGTCCAGAGGCAGGCATTGTCTTAGTAATGGGGCATACTGGTGGAAAGCAGGTGGTGGGTCGGCAACAGGCTCGCCAGGGTCAGATGGCAGGACTGGGAAATGATAGCTGTAGTTCTTAGGTGGAACCTGGCTTGGTGGGCCGTCTCGCCAGCTTCTGACTGGAACATGGCTTTGTGGGCCGCCTTGTTTGCCTCTGACTGGAATATGGCTTAGTGGGCCGTCTCATCGACCTCTGACTGGAACATGGCTTGGTGGGTTGTCTTGTCAGCTTTGGGCAGGAACATGGCTTGGGAGGCCGTGCCGTAGACCTCAGACAGGAACCTGGCATGGGAGGCTGTGCCGTCAACCTCTAACTGAAACTGAACCTGGGAGGTCGCCTCATTGACCTCTGTCAGGACATAGCTGGATGGACCACTTCATCGGTCACACACTGGTGCTCAGGAGATGAAGTCGCCATGTTGACCTACGGCTGGAGCTCTGCAGGGTAGACCACCACGCTGGTTTCAGGCCTGGCATCTCCAGGCATCTCCAGCCTCAGACCCACTCTGGAGATGAGGTCACCATGTTGACCTCACCCTGGAGCTTGACAGAGGAGACCACTTTGCGGGTCTCAGGCTGGAGCTCTTGAAATGAGGCCACCACGTCAGTCTCTGACTGGAGCTGGGCTGAGGAGGCTGCCCTGTCTGTCTCAGTCTGGAGCTAGTCTGTAGAGGCCACCTTGTCAGCCTCTGGCTCCCTCTCATAGTACGTGGTGAACAGCAAAGTGGGTTCGTCCATCAGGCTCGATCTCCCCAAAAATCGTTTGAACATAGATCGAGTTTGAACTATGGACACCCGAACACTTTAACTAAGAGTCCAACAAACTGGGCTATGCTGTCACGGTATCTCGTGGCAATCAGAAGCTTCACTGGACTGCGGGCTGGGCTGGTGAGCTGGGAGAACATGAACCCCAGCCACTATTTCTCTTGAGGCTTGGGGTCCACCAAGCTTGCAAAATAAAACTGGCACTTTAATAGATAAATTTCCAGATACACAGAAAGTTCATCATATGGTTCAGGGGGAATTAGAAAAGACCACTGAGAAAAAAGGATGAAGTTAAGCGCTAACATGGTTATCCTGGTGCCACATCTCCTCCGCTTTCCTGGTGCATCCATGTTGTAGGCAAAGTATTCTGTCATGTAATCAGGGTTGAGACGGATGCAAGTGCAGTTAAAGCTTTTATTGAAGAGAGGCAGGCAGACAAATCCAAAATTGTAGTGCAATATCAAGGTCACAAAATAGGCATAAGGTCAGGTGATCAGCAAACAGGCAAAACAGGGCTTAGATGCGAATCGTAAACGAGAACGAAAACCGTATCAATAACCATTAAACAAAAATGAGGGTCAAGACTTGGTATGGCTCTGGTGGCAAAACACAGAAACACGCATTACTTTGCCCAGAAAAAAGACACACGGGGGTTTAAATATACAACAATAGCAAAGGTAAAACATAAACAGCTATGAATAATGATGACAAATGAGAGAGAACAAGACGGGGCGGAGACATGGCATAAAACACAACAAAATTCAATTCAATTTCAATTCAATTTTATTTGTATAGCGCTTTTTTACAATAGACATTGTCTCAAAGCAGCTTTACAGAAATATCAACACGGTATACAGATATCAAAGGTGCGAATTTATCCCAACTGAGCCAGCCACTGTGTGGCGACGGTGGCAAGGAAAAACTCCCTAAGATGTTTTAAGAGGAAGAAATCTTGAGAGGAACCAGACTCAGAAGGGAACCCATCCTCATCTCTGTAACAACAGATAATGTGAAAAAGTTCATTATTGACTTATATGAAGCCTGTATGGCCTTAGGAGCAGCCGTAGTCCCAGCAGACTGGAATTGGAGAAGATTTGAGCTCCATCCAGAGGCAGAAAGGATCTGGATCCCTAGTATCTCCATAAAATCGTGTGTGGCTCGGCAGAAGGAGAGAGGGACAAAAAAGATTATTAGGACTGGGAATTAGTATATTCAAAACAAATATGTCAAAAAGTAAACAAAGTCAGTGACAACCCAGAAGCATGCGCTGTTGCGCTTTGGGCAGCTGAACGTTCTGGCACTCAGCACGAGGGGAAATCTGTGACAGCAGGTTACAAAGATGCTTTTTCAGTACAGTTACTTAGTGTTGTGTATCTCTCTCAGTGTTGCCCTGTATGCCTGCAGCGGTCTATACAAAACCAGAATGTGTCACAATGACATTCAGGGACATTCAGGGATGCTATGTAATACAGGCACATGTTTCAGTTTCAGTTAAATTAAATTTATTAAATATAATGTCTATTAGCTAATACACAAAGCATAAAAATTAAAGCCAGGACCCACCATTACACATTACTTTGGCAAAATTGGTATTAAGTGCATATAAGGCCAAAAGTTTGTGGACATCTAACCAATCACACTCATATGGGCTTTTTGAACATCTCATTCCAGATTTACAGTGTCTATAGAAAATCATCATACACTGTCAAAATCCTTACCTTTTGTCACATTAAACTCTGGAAATGAAAATAAATTAAATCTAACTTTTGCCAGCTGTATTTACACATTTTAACCCTCGACATCTAAGTGAAAATAACATTAAAAAAAAACAATTATTAAAATTTAATAATGAAATACCTGGTTTGGATAAGTGATCAGGCCCTTAGAGTTACCATTATAAACTTAGGTACAACCGGCCACTTCCCAGATCAAACACCATGCTAACTGCCCCCATTCCAACATTAATTGCAGTGGTTTTGATTACTTCATAAGAAAACCGACTGTCCCATGATGATTCCATTACTAGTAGTGCATGACAATGCAAAGAATACACCATAGTTGTAAAGGGGCTTTCAAAAAGGCTCCAGGACCAAGGTGTGGAAAGGAACAAGTTAGGAGAAGGATACAAAAAGATTTCAAAGGCTTTAACTATCCCTCTGAGTGCCATTCAGAGCATTAGTAAGAAATGGAAAACATATGGCATCACCAACACCTTGCCAGCTTAAATCTAGACAAAAATCTTAATTCTAGACAATTGTGTGCTTCCAACATTTTTATGGCAACAGTTTGGGGAAGGCCCACATATAGCTGTGATGGTCAGGTGTCCACATACTTTTGGCCATTGTGGTCTATGGAAACCTGTCAGAAATTGCTGAGACAATCAGTCTGAAGCTGTGTAAAACCTTGCTATCTCATTGAGCTTTTCTTGTGGAGTGTATGCAATCCTTTAATCAAACTATTGGATAGCTACATGCCAGAGTATAATGGATATATGCATAAACAATTCATTTAGTAATCAGGTACTGACAATCAAATTGCTATCATAATAGCTCAAACTTCCAGGAAAACACAGAAGGGTACTTACATACAATGGACAAATTTTACAATGTTTAAATTACCTAACAAAAGACATGAAATTTAGCCAACAGAACAGAAATCATTGAATTAATCTGCACCTATTTCACCATCAATGTTAGAGCGAACAAATATCAGCCAAGAGAAGAGAAGATGATGAGGCTTGTGTTCAAATGCTGCAAGTGACATTTACCTCAGGTATTTGCCCTTTTTACAGTATATAAAATAAGGGCTATTATTATTCAACATGGAATGACTGCTGAATGGGCAGGACTTCTGAAAAGCCTGTCAGTCAGTGGGCTAGAATAAAGGCTGATAAATGGATTGACAGTTTTCATTCATGTCGTATGTTAGGTAAATCCAAAGCAAATCAATAAATAACATTTGCATTTAAATAATCTCTGTGTTGGTATCTTTCAGTGGAGTCTGAATGCAATCTTTTAATGCAGTTTTCTGCCTTTTTCACTTTTCGGGGAAACCAGACTTTAAAATGCTATGATTTCATCTTTATCCATACGTTAGGATATATGCCAAAATGGAAAATATTTCAGTCCAGAAAAACCTGCATTTTTCATAACTATAAATAGCAGAAAATTTGAAAATGTCACCAGGCACATATATTTACTTTTCAAACAAGACATCTGTGTTGTCAGTCTGCTGTCTACAGTTCATGCTTTCTCTTTTCCTGTTTGTTTTTCCCCTGCCTTGTGCTTTGTGTCCTGAGATCCTTGGGATAGGCTCCAGGCTCACCATGACCCTGTGTAGGATAAGCGGTACATAACATGGATGGGTGGATGGATACCATGATGTAACAAAATGGAAAACTGAACTATGCGGAAAGATAAATAGAGGATATGACTATCTATTGCTGTATTCCCATTAGTTGACTGCACCAATGAACAGCATTACATTGTACGTTGCTCTGTGCTTTATATTAGTGACTCGTTTATGCCCCTAAAGTGTCCCTCTATCGGACAGTCAATTGGCTAGTGTCACTGTGATTGTCAAGGCAGAGTGATTGAGAGTACAGCCAACTTTGCTGCCTTGGCTTGCAGCCAATAATGGCATCACCAGGATTCAAACTCACACTCAACTCATCTCTTGTCCATGGTGTTTATTTATTTTTACAGTATTTTTACATCCCTGACTCAATAATGATTTTCATATATACATTTTTAAAATAAAAAAATAAATAAAAAAATCTGTAGCTTTAAAGCATACTCACTACATCATCCCACATACTTGTGCAAGGCTGAGATATATATGCAGACCAGACGTCCAGTGCCTCTTATTCTTTACTGCTCAACTCTTCATTCTAACACTGCTTTCTAACAGACCCTTTTAATGACTTGCTGTAAATTTTTTTAATAGTTAGTGCACAGAAAGTAGGTGCAAGGAAAAGATCAATTATTCCACAAAGGAATTTAATAAAAATGACTTCATATAGCTCATTCTGCAGCAACCATTGGTCAATGTATTTCCAAGTGCAGGCAAGCCATACATCATAATGATTTGACTGGTGTGTTTGATGAAACTCTTTACTTGCAAATAAACAACAAAGAAATACAAAAACACAATAATTCAAAGAATCTTTTAAGTGTGTATGTGAAATGCCCCATTTAAACACAAACGTCCAGAATAAAAGAATATAATCAAGTATTATTATCACTGGTCACTGATATAAAGAGGCTATTGTACATTTTGAGGTTTCATGAAAAAGGTTAAATGTCTATAGACTGAGAAGGAATAATAGAGCTCCAGTTTTCAATCTCTGATTATTTATAAAGAAATACAGTAAAGTTATGCATTCAGGCATGAACTTAACTGAGATGGACTGAAAGCCAAAATCAAGTCTCTGTGTTTAATTTTCCTCAAACTCATTTACATTTGCTGGGCTTAATATACCTATTTATTCTGACTAGTGCAGAAGAAACAGAGAGATGAAGAAATATTTCTATTATATATATATATATATATATATATATATATATATATATATATATATATATATATATATATATATATATATATATATATAAACAACTACGTAGTCAGTAGTCAGTAAAGGTTTTGGCTTCTCATTGTAATTGTGTCATTGGTGTTCAATGAAAACAAAAAAAAGCCAATTATTTTTGTTCTAAACAATGTACTGCAACCGGGCATACTAATAATATTTTTTTCTTTTGTTGATACAAGCTCATTAGTGGTAACATGTGGCATTATGTAGAGAAGACAATAATAACCTTTTGACACAATGACTCTCACTCTATGGTAGAGATTTAGCTGTTATGTACTAGTAAGGTATTTGTAAATGTTCATAATAAACTTTGAGGTAAGCTTGAGAAAATTTTTTAAAGGTTAATAAAAGTTAATGAGCAAAAAAAAAGTACACAATAAAAATACAACACCATCACAATGAAAGCCTTGTTTTCTTTTTAACTACAGTATATCCCTTGAACATACTTTATATACTAAGATAGCAGCTTGGTTTTTGGAGAAGGTGCAGCATATTTAAACTTACTAAAATTTGTAGGTAATTATACCTCCTATCTGTGCAAATTAATATCAGCTGGGTTAGAAAATTGATGGTCTATAAAAAGGCTTTTCATTACCAAGGTGTCACACAAGAAACATCTCATGATGGGTAAAAGCAAAGAGCTCTCCCAAGACCTTTGCAACTTTATCGTTGCGAAACATACTGATGGAATTGGACAAAGACGTATTAAAAAAATTCTGAATCTCCCAGTAAGCACCACTGGGGCCATTATCCGCAAGTGGAAGCAATACCACTCATCAACCGGCCATGCACAGGAGCTCCTCGCAAGACATCTGACTAGGGAGTCAGAAGAATAGTCAGAAGAGTAGCCCAAGAGCCAAGAATCACTCGGAAAGAGCTCCAGAAACACTTGGAGGCAGCAGGTACCATCATCACAGAGAAAACAATAGGCAATGTACTCCACTGCTCACGCTCACCCCGCAAGACTCCACTACTAAAGAAAAGGCATGTTGAAGCTCGTTTAAAGTTTACTGCAACTCATTTGGACAAGCTTATGAAATACTGGGAGAGTGTAGTCTGGTCAGAAGAGTGCAAAATTGAGAAGAAATGGCACTGCCCATCACCATTAAAAGACTACACCAACAGTGAAGTTTGGAGGTGGAAGCATCATGGTGTGGGGCTGTTTTTCATCACATGGTACTGGCAGACTTCATATAACTGAAGGAACGATGAATGGAGCCCTTTACTAGGAGATTCTTGAGAAGAATCTGCTTCCGTCCACCAGGATGATGAGACGTGTGTGGACTTCCAGCAGGACAACGATCCAAAGCATACAGCAAAGGAGACTCTCAATTGGTTTTAGAGAAAAAAAAATCAAGGCGTTAGAATGGCCCAGTCAATCACCTGACTTGAATAAAATTGAACAAGATTTAAAGACAATATGTTTAGACGAATGAGCCAAAATCACACCTGAATACTGCGGTCGATTCATTTCTTCATACAGGAAGTGTCTTGAAACTGTCATTACACACAAAGGCTTCTCCACTAAGTATTAACTAAATTTCAGTTAGCGTGTTCAATAATTTTTTCCTGTGTCATTCCCGCTTTATTACACATGACTTCATTTATGTATTTTAATGTTTGGATTTCTTTATATGTGTGGATTTCTTGAGTTAATACCAAAGTCTGGTGAAAATTTCATGTGAACAACCTCATTGGAAATATGTTTACTGAAAAAAATGTTGATGCGTTCAATACTTATTTCCCCCACTGTATATTATATATTTCTTATCGATGTAACTCGAAATATATAATTTGAAGCCTTCGCCTTCTTACTATTGGGTGTAACGGCTGACTACCTCACAATATGATTAACATAATTCACGGTAATCTAAATAGCTGTTCTAAACAGTGATTGTAATATGTCATACTCCTGCGCCATCTTCACACAGTTATCACCAATAGCGAAAATGGCTTCCAGCGCAGCACCACATGTAACTGAGCTTGCTGAGACAAACGTGGACGTGACCGTGCATAGAGCCAATTTGGTACTTGCACGACGAGGCAGCTTTCTGTGTGTGCATTTCAAGTGTGTGCACACAGAAAGTCACATAGGGAGACATTCATTAATTTCTTGTTATCTTAATTTTATGTTGTTATAAATTTTTTATCTTTCTTTTCACGTTTACACATGATTCGGACTTGACTGCACTTGGGAAAAATTTCCAAGTTCAAAATTTGCGAGTCTGTGTCAAATTTGAGTACAAATGAGTACAAATAACCACAGAAACTAAAGTGACATATAGTGATATATTCCTGCTCTCAGCCTGAGCAAACTGCATCTAGTTAGAATCTTAAGCATTTATATACACTATTTTAGTGCAATAGCTTTTAGTGTAATGTGCTAATGAGTCTAGCTCATGTATTTTTTTTAAAAGAACACTACCATGTTCTGCTGATCAGTGTGGCTTGTAGACCTGTTTGAAGATAGCAGGGGCATGCACACAAACCATAATATTACAGTAACCATGAATATGCCCTCACAGTTCTAATGAGGAAGAAAATAGACATTTTGTTGCTTTTAGTTATAATTAAATTGTACTTATGTACAGTGCCCCTCACTAATATTGGCACCCTTGGTAAATATGAGCAAAGAATGCTTTATTGTTTAAACTTTTGATCCTTTGTTAAAAAAAATCAGAAAAATACTCTACTCTCAAGGATATCAAACAATTGCAAGCAAAACACAGGTTTATCCAAAAAATGTCTTGGTTAAATATATGTATGCCACAATTATTGGCACCCTTTTAGTTAGTACTTTGTGCTACCTCCCTTTGCCAAGATAACATCTCTTCTCCTATAATGCCTGATGAGGTTGGAGAAGGGCAAGGGGTCTGAGACCATTCCTCCGTACAGAATCTCTCCAGATCCTTCAAATTTCAAGGTGGACTCTCCTCTTCAGTTCACCGCACAGGTTCCATCCCACTGGGATGGAAATGGCAGGACCTTGATTTTGTGGTCGGTATTTTGTATTGGTATTTTGTGGAGCATTTAACTCATATGAACTGCCCGAAGTGCGACAGCAGACACTTCCGGGTGTTCAGTGACCGTTTACTTTTGACACGTGTTTTTTTTTTATTTCTGTCCTGTCTCCACACCTGTTGTGTTATTGCCTATTTCCTAAATGTCTCAGCTGTTCTCGTTTCCCACTTTGATTTCATTTAGTATTTAAACCCCTCATGTGTCTTTGTTCAATGCGAAGTATTGTGCATTTTTGTGGTTTGCCGCCAGAGCCATAATAAGACTTTGATCTTTGTCCTCGTTTCCCAGTGTTTTGATCCTGTTTTCGTCCTCATTTCTCGATTCTCTGTTTATGCCTGTTTGCCGATCGCCTGACTCCTTTTGCTTGTTGTTTGACTACGTTTTTGCCTTGCGTTTTGGAATTGTCTGCCTGTTTCTTTAATAAAAGCTTTAAACTGCACTTGTATCCGTCTCCTATCCCTTTACATGACAGGTGTCAATATTAGTGGAGGGCACTGTATATATTTCATGAATCTACCACTGATAAATGCTTATTTAATGATATGTACCACATATCATATGATGATATGTACCACAATAATTTTTTTTTTGCAAGTGGCTCCCAGGATTTCTCAGTGGATCCAAACACTTCGTCCTTAATTTTATAACTACGAAGCTTTCCAGGTTTTGTTTCATTACATTTACTGAACAATTTATAGTTGATACTGAATAATATGCACTGGATTTTAAGCTAATTATGAGCTCATATTTTAAGGATTTTAAGGGAATGTCTTGTCTTCAATAAGTTCATATTGTACTGCAAAAAAAATGACAAACACACTTTGTCTACTTGCAAACATATTGAACCAGTGTTAACGAATTACAGACTTTGTCACTACACAGTAAAATCCCTAGTGTTGAATTAACACCCAGAGTGTTTATATGAGTCGAATGGACTTATATAAACACTGTAGGGTGTGAATTTAACACTGTGGGTGTTAAATCAACACTGGTGATTTTGTATGTTTGGCAACTTTAATGACTTTGTTTTAAAAAAGAGACAAGCAACAAATTTATTAACTTTTTTAAGACATAAGTGAATATCCTGCACTTAATAAATCTCTAGCTCACACAGCTGCTGATTATACTATTTGAGAGAAAAGCATTGACTCACCACTAGTGTGTAAAGCCTGACCGAGTTTCACTTGTACAAGCCTATGCTCCCAGTGACCATCCACGGATCATCTTTTTTTTAGAATGGCCAATCACTGATCACCATTATTCACAAAAACATACACCGAAAAACGTTGTTCCCAATAACCAAGCACTGATAACCATTATTCCCATTGACCAACCATTAATCATCATTGTTCCCTATGACCATCCAGTGATGACCATTATTACCAGTGACCTTCCACTGATCACCATTATTCCCAGTGACCAACCACTGATGAACATTATTCCCAGTGATCACCATTATTCCCAGTGACCAACCACTGATGAACATTATTCTCAGTGATCACCATTATTCCCAGTGACCAACCACTGATGACCATTATTCCCCAACAACCAATTACTGATGACCATTGTTTGCCACACCCACACACTTTGTTATTTGTTTTAAACTCTATTTGTGGTAATATTCAGAAGAATGAAAGTTACATAAGTTCATATAACATGTTTTGAAATGCAAACGATCACGATGATTCAATGCAAATTTATCTATGGCATCGTCTGCCGATTCATGGCTTTTTGAGCATGTATTAGCTGCTTTCTTCTGAAAAGATTTGGCAACACTGTATTGACCCACTTTATTTAGAATCAGGATGTTTGTACAAGAAGATTAAAGATTCAGTGTCTGCTTATACTAATAAGTTTGTGTGGCTATCATGCTAACAAAGCTTAACTTCTCTGTTAAACAGCACTAAAATGTAGCTGATCCTCAGTATCCTGGCCTAGTTCACACCTGGTTAACCTTGTTTAAGTAAGATCAATAACAAGTTGTGCTGGATAGATAAGGGAATCGACAAGCAATATAACACAAGAGCATCTGTATTGACATTACCATTTGTACTACTTTGACTGTGGTCTCTGGTCCTCAGTCTGCAGAAGGCATTTTCGAGAGGCTAAACATGATAACACTGTAAATGCTGATACTTTTTGTATGTGTTAAACCTAGTAGTTTTTTTTTTTTTTTGGTAACCTTCATGTAGATAATTATATCAGGTCTAGGTGTAGATGTAAGAGTACGTGTTTCTCTTTTCATTTTAAATTTATTTATTTATTGTAATTACAGCTGTTTCAAACTTTAATACACATACCAATAACTAGTGATGGCTAGTGGTGATATTAGATGTGAGGACTAAAATCTAATAGCTATCAACAACCTAGCAGTGAAACTATTAGGATTGATCAGTGCATTATAAGGTCTCATTGATGTCATAATAAGAATGATGTGGGGGCAAAACACACACACACACACACACACACACACACACACACACACACACACACACACAAACACACTTAAAAGAATTTAAGCAGCTTCATTCATGATTAATTTTTTTTCTTTTTTCTGGTTAATAATGCACTACTGAGTTCATGCCATGTTTTGTCAGAATACAAAACATGAGAAAAGATGTTCAAACTTGACTGGACAGTATGTACTCACAGTAGCCTACTTTTAGTTCCTCCTTTTAGTTGATGTTTAATTCCTCCTCCAAAGGCATTTTGATGAAAAGTGTTGATAAAATAAATAATCCATGTTGTTTGCATTCATTATACCTGTGAATGTATTGCATATATGCAATATATTGCATCTTCTCCATCACTGCTGATTTATGCAGGTACAGATGTGTCACAGCAAAGCAAGCTAAAAGATATTAGTTCAAATATATATATATATATATATATATATATATATATATATATATATATATATATATATATATATATATATATATATATATATATATATATATAAATAATCTACAGGGCATTTCAATCTGTGTAATCACCTGACACAACTGTCACTGATATGAAACTACAGTCTCAGCTAAGAGAAGTTCAGCCTAAACCTTGCTTCTTCATACCACTTTGTGTATTATTATGATCATTGGTGGTGCCATTTCCATGTCATGAAAGTTCAACATAAGCTGCCTTAAAATATTCAATAACAGCAAATAATCTGATGTGGATATCAATGTCTTTTTATCTTTGAAAAACACAGGGGCTTAGCCCTTCTACCCCATTTATGCCTGCCACCCATGTCATTACGTATAACCAGTTATACTGTACATACTGCATGTTGCTATAATTGACTCAAAATGTTTCATGTGTTTGAAGCGGTTTTCATGATGCCCATGGCTATCACTTGTTAATAACTGTTGATGTATATATTGATTGCTCTAATGGAAAATGTGAGTTTAAGCAAGCTTATCTTTTCCCCATGCAACTGTTAAGTATGCATTGTGTGTACTTGTTAAGGCTGCACAGTTGAAACATCTGAAACTGGTCATTTATTTCCATAATTGGAGCAGTGCAACCACGTTTGTGTAGTCAGCAAGCAAGAGTTTTTATTTTTTGGACATGTTTTTATTTGTGAAATTGGAACAGTGCTACTACAGAAGAATTACAGAAACAATCTACCAGATGGTATGTAGTATATGTGTTATAAGCTGCTACATTCTCTCACATGCTGCTACTTATGATGATCTACAATACATGCAATTTGCACAGTCAAACACCTAATTATGCTGTCTAGTTTATCCTGATCCCGTTGTTATGTGTACTGTTTGGTTCCCCATAATTTCCTGTGTATTTTCTGAATTGTGTTTCTGAATTATTATTGTCCAACACTGGTAACACTACTTGTACTGTATATATTGATGTGTATAGATCTTCTTACTAGCACCAGGAACCAGGAGGCATGTCATTTTGTTCCATTCTAAGCATATACTGTATAAACATGATGACTAAATATGTGCATTAATTATTTTTTTTATTTACAAAATGTTTATTTATTTATTTAAAAACTGCTAACCAACTTTCTAACAAAAAACAACAAAAGAGATAGAAATGACTGTACTGTGTTTACTGAAGATACTGTACTGTACTGTAGAAATAGCCCAGTTAGCAATTTTAGGTTAGCAGAAAGGTATCTGAATGTTCGTGTTTTAGAACATGTTGGTTCTAAGTATGTTTATTCTTTCATAGTTTATTGGTTGCCCAGGCATAACTAACATTTATAACTGTTCCTGCACATTTTCTTTATTGCACAAACACTAATGTGCTAATATATTGTGATGTGTGTGAAGTATTACTATTAAATTAAACATTACAAATTAATATAATTTTTTAATAATAATTTTTTAAACAGGTCACCAGTATAGTGGGAAAATATTTCAGAATAAAAGAATGAGTAATAAGGACAGCATCAGCAAGATAAGATATAGTAATCATTTGCCTAATATCTAAAGGAAATTTTTTTTGCCCAAATTACATGAATCCTTTGTCAGTTTATAAGATTAATTTGTGCAAAAAGAGAAACACAAGTAAAATGCAAGTAAAAGTTTAGGGAGAAATGTAAACATCAATATAATACCAAACACAGTAAAACAGAATGGAACATTTTCTGTAGGCTATACTAAACTTCCATATCAACAAGCGATACATAGAAAAGCTTTATAGTTACACTGTGATTGTATCTGCTTGATTGGTCTTGATCAGAGAGGTAACTTCAGTCTAGTCCTTTGACCCAGTGCTGCACAGTTCAGCAGAGATCATGCTGAACTTCTAGCCATGATCTTCCTTCTGCTTGTCTGGAGATCATGGAGGAAGCCTTATGATGTTTGGACAGATTTCAGCAGGAACTGCAAAAAAGGTCCAGCTGTGGCCTTAGCTGAGTCAGCTTGTCCAGAGATGTTGGAGAAACCTTATGACTTGTACACAATTCTTCAGAAGAGATTGTTCTGAAAGTCTGAAGTATCTAAGGTTTGCAAAAGTGAAGCCTGACTGAGATTGTTGTCCAATCACCCAGATTTATAGTCAAAAAGAAGACTTTGAGGTTGATGATCAGAGATCTAGATGTATGGAAATCTAATGCCCAACTCACAAAGTATATGGGCCTTTTGTATTTATACTGCTGAGTGGTGAGGAGGGTCAGTGTTTCTGCCTCTCCTTGTTTGGTCTGCTGATTTGTCAATCATCCAAATGGATGTCCTGTGGTGCAATTTCAATTCATACCTCTCTGAAGGATTGTGCCTTGGAGACAACATTTTAGATGTTCCTAAGTTGTCTGAATCATGAAACAGGAGTGTTCTACATTTGTGGAACTTACATTAAAGTTCAAATCATAATTTTATGATGCATTTAAGACCAAACATGGCATAGTTGTTGAGGTCCCTGTGTCTTTCAGGAAATGGGAAAGATTACACATCCATTAATCATGCAATTATCACACAGTACACAACATAGTACATGAAAAAGGATGTTATGAATGTGCTGAGCAGTTTTCTAATTTAATATGTTTGTATGTAAGTAGATTGTTTTTGGTTATAGAATACCACTTTTGTATGAACTTCTGTGCAATTGTCCAAGAGACAGCTTGATGTTCCCTGGGTACATAGTGGCCTAGTGGTTCTACTGTACATTAGAACTTTAAACTAGTTGGGGGTCTGCAGGGTTTACTATAAGGTACTATAAGGTTCCAAGTAGGCGGATAGGAGAGAAGACGGTCTCCAGACTTGAAGATGGTGTGAAATCTTCCATATCAAAGCATTTTGGGTGTTTTCTCACAATGCACTGAATGTTCTAATACAATTCTTTGTTAACTGAGAGGGCGCCAAACTGTTTAGTTAGGGCACTCAGTATTAGCTCTCAGCATTAATTAATAAAGGGTCTCACAATTTGCTATGGAATAAAAGTCTATTGCGTTATTCTAGGTCTCTGGAACTTTCCAAAACGTACAGAAGCGACACTAATATGCAGTCTTTTTAAATACATTTTAAATTGCTTGATGCCATGACAAAATCGAAAGGGTACAGGTAGGGATAATGATATTTTGGGGTGTTGTCATTGCCTGGGTGTATGATCTATCATTCAGTGAAGACATTTAAGTATGAAACTTTCACAGTGTGTGACATAATGAGCAATGCTGCATAGCATGGAAATGAAATGTATTGATTTTCATATGGTGAGCTGCAGCTTTTACAAGATTGCTTTCATAATGGGAAAATTAGCATCGCTGGCTTTGATGTTCTTTTTGATGTAGGACTGTAGTCTATGCACAGTGCAGATCTGCGTTGTCTGTAGTGTGAAAAAAAATCGAGCACCACATTCCTTGCATACATACGGAGGTACACACAAATCTATGTAATACATGGTTTTCTGTGTTTGTTGAGAAAAGAAGCAGCTTCTTCTTAAATGACAGCTTTGTATTCTACTACCTTGTGTTACACTCTGTGTTTTTCATTTCACTGGGTTAGAGCATATTGCTGACAAACACTTAAGGGATTTGAGATTGTATTGGAAATGCCCCCTATTGCAATAGCTTTTTTTTTATGGAGAACATTTGTAAATATTAAATCAACACTTGTGCTATGAAGCTGATTGTGTAATATTTTGTAGATAGTTAAAAACAAAGAAAAGATCCTATATTTTAGATTGCTGTCTGCTTTTCTCATAAACCACTGATCCTAAAACATAGGTGTAGTACAAAAACACTGTCCACCCCCTCCTTCAGTGTTTCATCTCACGCTGTGCCTCCTGTAAGGTCAGCAAGACACATTGTTTAGTTTAAATAGTATAAATGCTAGGTGTGTGTGTGTGTGTGTGTGTGTGTGTGTGTGTGTGAGAGAGAGAGAGAGAGAGAGAGAGAGAAAGACTGAGACTGAGTGTCACAGCAGGGCTGCTCTGTGAATCCTGTGTCATCGTCTGTCATAATGATTGAATTTGGCAGGCCAGCAGATGGTTGATATGAGCAATGCACCACTTAGCTAAGACTTGCTGTATCAAACCTGTGTCCCCCAGGACAATGTCTCTATGGCGGTGAAGAACCAATAATGTTCACCGACGCTTTATTGAACAGCTTGCAATGATACATGTAGCACCACTGATAACCTTGTCTCCTATCTCCAAGCTGTTCCGATTTATGGCACACAAAATGTCTCTAATATAAAAAAGTATCTTCACACTCCCATTCCATTATTCCATATTCTGATTCATAGATTTTCTGTCGCACTATGTGCCAGTATGTGCATTTTGTTTTGAATTTCTTAGTCACTAGATAAAATGTATGCATTGTATACAGTAAAAGCCACAGTGGTAAATTAACCAGAGATGGCAAAAATACACACATCCTTCACTCAAATAGAAGTACAGATACTCATGTTTAAAAAGACTCTGGTAAAAGTTGAAGTACTGACTACATTTTTTCACTCAAGTTAAAGTAAAGAAGTATAGGCTCTGAAATATACTTAAGTAAAAAGGAACCATTACTACTACCTGTTTTAGTGTCACGCTGATAATTGGACCTCACATCATATTAATACATTAATACAAAAAAACAACTATTTGCCATTAACTTGTCCTTACATCCTCTTGTCCTTGGAAACAACTCAAAACTATTATAATGCTTTAAAAATGACAAAATTGAGGTGAGTTATACTGTCCTAAAGACTGAATATTAATGTGTGTGCCATCAGTGCTAGCAACATGTGGCAGCATCCCTTATATAAACTGAGAAACAAAATTCTAGAGAAAAATCCTTAGCCCCTCCAAAAACTGGGGAATAATAGGCAAAGCATACACTACATAATTTCAAGAGCCTTCTTTTTAGCCTCAAGTTACTGTGGGTGTGAGCCAGTGAGCGTGTTTGTGTGCGCATGTGTGCGTGCGTGTGTATAGGTATATGTGTGTGTATATACACGTGTGTTCATTTCTGTGTGTGAATTGCTTCATAAACTGCACAACATTATTACCAGAAGTCTTTGTTTAGCCTGAGAAGCAGCAAGTTCTTGGAATCCACATATGTCCTTTTTGGCATAAAAATCAGTCCTACAGTGTTGAACAGTCGCTCACAGGCAGCTGAGGCTGGTAGCAGAATGTTAAAGGGAACCCCGACTATGAAGACTTGTAGGCCTTAAAATGTAATAATTGCCTCTCCTACTAAACTACATTGTTAGAAACACATGAAATATGTTCACAACTTTAAAAATCCTTAACATTTAATAAATATTTTAACCTACGGAGGCCGCCATTATGTGACATGTGCAATGCACTCTGAGTCGTTGCTGTAAAATGGTTGTGCTTGAGCACTCAAAAGAATTAGCTACTAGCCCCTGCAGCAGGAAAAGAATGCCACACTGTGCTGCTTTTGGCTGTAATTTTCTAGATCTTGTGTGATGTGATACAGGGGATATCTTTAAATATAATCAAACCCGCAAGCATCTTGTTAGTGCATTTTTTCTGTATATTCTCATAACATAAAGCTCCTGTAAAAAGCTAAAATTAAAGCTGTTCTTGAACCATTTGGAATACATGCATGGTTTTGGTCTCTTTTGAAAGGTGGACTAAATATTTTTAAATAATTGAATTGTTTGGACCTTTGCCAGTGTAACAAGACTGCCAGTGTAAGACTGTATAAGACTGAAGACTGTATCTTCATAGTCGGGGTTCCCTTAATGACAAGTGGCATAATGCAGAGATGGACCTTGGTACACAGCGGGGCAGTTGAGGTAGGTTTCCAGCTGACTGGTGTCATCTTGGGAACGGGACTTTTTGATCACTGAAAAAAAGTCTTCATCTTCTGAGGAATGTGAGGCCTCACCTTTATACACTTCCATTTGTTGTTTCAGATGGCTTTTGATATAGTCAAGACCTATGGAATACAAAACCAAATAAGGATTTTTTTTAATGCCAAGATGGTTATGTAAAATAATTTTTTGTGAATTGCCCACTCATAGAATTGCTCAAAATGTTATCAAAATTATTTAAAATGCAAAAATTTCCTCTATTATCTTCAGTAGTAAAGCATAAAGCTAAAACTGTGCAAAACTTACCAAGTTGTAGGACACATTCGTCACTTGTGCAGCACATCTTGAATTTGGGGAGTAGAACTGCAGCAGCGATTATGTCTGGATCAACGAGTATCTGTCCAAAACGTTTTTCAATTCCTGCTAGAAAAGCATCGACCAAAGGCCCATAGAACCCGGAGAAAATGCGAATGTGCTGAAGCTTTCCCACCTGCACAGTGGTCTCTCCCTGAAGAACATTGAGTGCTTTTGCAAATGGGCTCATTGTTTTTGCATATTCTTCCAGAAATGCAAGCTCAGCAGGAGTGAACCTGTCAAAACACAAACCCCCCCCAAAAGGACTGTTATTTATTGTTGCAAGTAAAGTGAAATCAAATGACAGATTTTGTTTGATAATGTTAATGAATAGTACTATATTATTTATACTGTGTGTACGTGAGAGAGAGATTAATTTATATTTCATATATACTTTAAAAAACTTTTCATATACAGTAGAAATTTATTAAAGTCAGCTTGAATCCATCCAAAATGGTCAAAGATGTATTAATAAATAATATTGCATCATATTGCAATCAATAGGCTAAGTTCTGAAAATTAAGTGGTACTTACATGGGAATTTTTAACACACTGCAGACAGCTGTAATGGCTCTTTTTCATTATTCCCTCTCAGTGTTCCCTCACAAGTCTCACAATCCTCTCCACAGCTTGGAAACGGGAATTCCACCTAGTATCATTTGGCCTCAAGAGCTGGAGTTTGCAGTTTTCTTCGAATATGTCAGCAGCTGTGGTGGATCTTGCGCTTTTGTACCACAGACTTGAGCACTTTGAAAATGCTCAGCGAGAGGGCCGCTTGTAAGCTAAATTGGAATTGGCTTCCAAGACATCAATTGTAGACACCAGGTTGAGAAGGTGGTAGGCACAGCAATGGTGTTTAGACAGTTGATATTCCAGGCCATCATCTTGGTCCAACATGGTTCCAGCTTCAACAAACTCAGCACCCGCACTGTTTCCCCCCTCTTTTTCATCATCATCATAACTCTCTCTTTCTCCCATCTGACTTGGCCTGGTCCCTTCCACAGTTTCTGGATTATTGTTTCCATCATGCATTCATAGACTCTGAATGCTTTTAGAAAATTGGAGCCTTTATCAGTTGTTGTGCGAACAATCTTCTCACGTTGAACTATGTGAATTTTATTCACGGCACCTGTGAGTGCAATAAAGGAATGTGTGCCTTTTAGTTGTTTACATGCTAGAGCAGCATGACATCTCTGTAGAGTTTCAGGAGCTATCAATGTTGCCATGACACCTAATGAAGCTCCGTCGGTGTTCTGTCCAGCAATCAGTGGTGGTCGCAATACTCATGTTCTTCATTTTCTGTGTTGCCATTTCACCTTTTTTTTTTTTTTTTTTTTTTTTTTTTTTTTTACAGTGCCATGAGACATTACCACAACACTAGGTTGAAGGAGATGCACAAGGGTTTTAAAACCCTCTTGTTCAACAACACTTAGTGGGTGTAGACCCTGAATGACAAAGTTAACAATAGCTTCATCCACACTTTGCTGTGAGGCCCTCTTGGTTTTCCACAACTTCATTTGCTTTGATGAGGGGCCTGAGTCTGATGATCTTTTCAGAGCAGTTGAAGTGAGCTGGGTATGTCTCTCCAAGTGAGTGGCGTGCCTTCTCTAGAAGTGACAAGACAGATGCAAGAAACAGACAGACACACAAGATATAGAAAAATAATTCAACTAACAGAATTACAATTCCTTAAATTAAACATTATGCACGCAGGGGTGTTATAGATTATGGTCTTCTTATGGTGAATTAAGTTAATTTATTTTCCAATAAAAATGAGAGCCAGCTAACCTTACAGATGCATCTAGATAGCTAAGTTAACCCTCTGGGGTAGGGATGGGCGATATGAACTTAATACTGTATCACAATATTTTCTGGTCTTTATTGCGATAATGATATCAGTGACGATATAAATATAGTACCATGCACCACTGTTTTTGACTACAAGTGATAGCTGTGATCTTGAGAGCCTCAGAAACACAAATATTGATCTACAAATAAAACAGATTTTCTGTAACCAAACCAGTTCCAGATTGTAGAAGTAGCTCCTCGTTTAGCAATGAACTCCTTCTCACCTTCATGTCCGCCTTCCACCGTACTTGTTTTCGCTTTGCACGTGAACTGCGAATGGGTCGCAGACAGTCCCAAAAAGAAATACATCAACTAGGCTTTATCGTTATTATTGCGGGAAGACTAATTCTTACTGTGGGGAGATTTTCTACTGGTATATCGCAAATGATAAGATATCACCCATCCTTACTCTGGGGTGACGAACACACCGTGTGTTCTGCTGGATTTTTTCCTCATGACCTCGGAAACAGCTTAAAATACTATGTCATTTTTGGCCATACAGATAAGTGTAAGACATCATTATAAACTATAAAGAGTCTTTTTTATTTGTGTACACTCACAATAAGAACAAAACCTTGTGGTTTTGTAAAATAAAGAAAATAAACAAGGTGCACTTTCAGCTGTTTCTGTCTCCGCAAGAATCTTTCTGAAACACATCACAAAAATGAACTGAAACGCAGCGAATACTTATCACACAAACATGAAACATATGTCTAAAGAAAGCTTGAAATGTCTAGTTTTAAATAAAACATTTCAGAATGCTAACGCTAATGTTAGCAAACACATGTGCTGCACTAAATTTGAGCTGCACTAAAGCACCCATATTAATTTATGCTAACATTACAGACGTAACAAACATAGTAAATAGACTATTAATACTGAAAACACTGAATTGGCACACAATAAGAAAGAGATAACAATGTGCTTTCTCAAATTTGATGGTGAATTCTTGAAAGCCAGCACTTTTTAGGTTGACACAGTTCACAGCGCATTCACCAGGAATCCTTTTTGATGCCAACAATTTTGAACATCTCTCTCATATATGGCCATGGGTGATCAGGAATGTCTCTATTCTCTGTCATGTCACCATCAGTAACTCTTTCTGTCTTATCCATAATGTCAGCCATTCTTCTTGTTGCCTTCTGCCTTCTGGTAGCTTCGTAAGACTAGCTTATTTGTTGTGCATGATACCCAGGAAATGAAAAAAATGTGCACAATGGCAAGAAATAATATTGATTATGCCACCAAATACAGATTCAAACTAAAGCAACAATCCTGGTTTGAAAATGTAAGAAGTAGAAAGTACAGATATTTGTGTAAAAAATGCAAGAAGTGAAATTAAAAAGTTGTCAGAAATATAAATAGTTAAGTAAAGTAATGATACAAAAAAAAACAACTTAAGTACAGTAACAAAGTATTTGTACTTCGTTACTTCCCATCTCTGAAATTAACTTCCACAGAAGAGTAGTATTTTATTTGAGTCTACACAGCACCAATAAATTTGACAGCATTTTTTCCCTGTATAATTGTTGTTATACAGAATGAAACATACTGACATACTGATATTCACCCATTAAATAGGGAAAAAAGTTAAAACAGGGGAAAACAAACACATTTTTTAGATTCATGGACCTCTCTTTTAATAATGTGTGGGATGCTGGAAAAAATGGGTTCAATTTTAATAAATACATTATTAAGAGATGAGACTGGTGATGGATAGCGTTGGGCCGTCCACTAAAATCAGCTCCTCTCATTCCCCTAAAAAACAAACAGCAAAAAAACAAGGGAGTGTCATAAGGAGTTTGAGATAGCTGCAATTACAGTTGTGGCTGATTTTCATCAATAACCAGGCAAACAAATCCAAAATGCAACGCAAGAGCAGGGTCAAAACACAAACTAGGTCAGGCAATGCAAAAACATCTGTGTCATACATGTAACCCTGTGAAAGGAACGAGTCATTGCGAGGGCTTCACGCTGTGGGAAGCACACTCGTGTGTGACCGACATCTGAAGCTTGTGTAACATCATGCCTATTTATAAGCCTACTGTGATCAGGTGATGTGGCAATTAAGCACATCACATGATATAAAACAGCACCTGTGAACCACACCATCAGCCTCTATTATGTGAAGCAAAGATGCAATTCACAGGCATGCCCCAGTATGACAAAGCTATGCAACATCTCGATCCCTTCTCAGGGAAGAGGGTTACATGCATAACCCAGACATTCCCTTTCAAAAGGAACTCAACATTGCGTGATCTTCATGCTGTGGAAATGAGAATACCCACTCCGTCATACTGAGGGTATGGCCTGCAAGACACTCGAGCCCGTGGTGGAATGAATGTCCAGGCTGTAATATCAAATGAATGTGTGTGGCAGGAAGGGGCAAAAGAGAGAACTTGTACATCTCCTACTCGCTTGAGACATGTCAGGGTCAGCAGAAGAACTACCTTTAGAGTCAGAAGCGTCTCTGAGGCTGACTCTAAGGGCTCAAATGGGGCACCCGAAAGACCTTCCAGGACCACAGAAAGGTCCCAGGAAGGTATGCGTGATCTGCAGATGGGTCTCAGCCACCTGACACCATGCATAAACCTCGATGTTAGAGGATCACAGAGGCTCCATCAGTAGGGGCATGGCTGGCTGAAATGGCAGCCACATAGACCCTGATTGTAGAAAGAGCCAACCCTGTTGAGAAACACAATTGTAAGAACTCCAGGACTGTAGCTATTGGGCAGCTATTTCTGGATCTAGCTGACATTTCTCACACCACGAGACAAAAAGTCGCCACTTGAGCGCATACAATTCCCTCATAGATGGTGCTCTAGTGTTCAACATGGTCTCTACAACCAGTTGAGAGACCAGAATCTATGAGCTGGTGCCCCTCAGGGGCCAGACTCACAGTTTCCATAGTTCCAGCTGAGTGTGATAAATCAGTCCTCTGGCCTGAGATCCCTGTGGACGGGAATCTCCCAAGGAGTGCCATCTAGCAGGGATATTATCTTTGAGAACCATAAGGTGCTACTACCAGCAGACATAAATGGTCTTGGTGAATTCTCACTAGAACTTGTGGGAGCAGAGCGATTGTGGGAAAAGCATACAGATGTGACCTCGGCCACATGTGCATCATGGCGTCCAGCCCCAATTGTGTGGGAGGAGTGAGGGTGAACTACAGCGGGCAGTGTGTGGTCTCCTCGGCAAACACATCCACCTCCGCTTGGCCGATGCTCCTCTATATGGACTCCACCACTTCTGGATGGAGCTTCCAATCCCTGGGCCTCAGCCCCTGCCTCGACAGGATGTCTGACCCCACAATCCAGTTGCCAAAAATGTAGAATTCAGTGCACTCATTGACAAAAAATTTCCTTCGGCTCAGAGAAGAATTAGTTGCACCTGCCTGAACAGGGGATGCCCCAGCGAGTGTAATCTTCCCTGGTGGTTGATGAATGAAACCACTGCTGTGTTGTCTGTCACAACTAACACATGGTGACCTCTCAATTGAGGAAGAAAGAATTTCAGTGATAGAAATACGGCCCGCATTTCTAGGGGATTTATATGCCACTCCAGATGAGGGCTGCTCCAGAGACCGTGAGCTGATATCCATCTAAGACCGCACCCCAGCCCATGAGAGAGGCATCTGTCATTACCATCTTACGATAAGGAGATTCCTCTAGAGTGTATCCCAAGGCTAGAAACCGGGGAGACCTCCAAATTCTCAGAGCACGTAGGCATCACCAAGTAACATTGATTCAGCCACCACTGAACTGGTGTCATGTGCAATAGGCCCAACGGTATGACATTGGCTGCTGCTGCCATAAGCCCCAACAGTCTCTCGTAGAGTCTGGAGGGGATGCCCAGACCCAGCTTTATCTTGCTCAGTGTTGATAGGATTGACCCTAGAATGTTGGGGATAGAAACGCCCTCATTGTACTAGAATCCCATATAACCCCTAGAAAAGTTGTTCTCTGCAATGGAGAAAACATTCTTTTCTTGAGGTTCAACCTGAGCCCCAAGCTCCTCATGTGGGTGAGAACAACTTCTCGATGTTGAATTGCCAGTTCCCTGGATCGTGCTAGGAGTAACCAGTTGTCCAGGTAGTTTAATACACTGAAGTCGCAAAGGAGCCAGAGCGGCATCCATGCACTTTGTGAAGGTGTGAGGGGATAGAGCTAGCCCAAAGGGAAGAACCCGATATTGGTACGTGTTGCCTGATAAACGCAAACCACAGGAACTTCCTGTGACTGGGCAATATCTCTATGTGGAAATATGCGTCTTTAAGATCTATCGTCACAAACCAGTCCTCAAACTGAATCTGTGGAACAATAAATTTGAGCATCAGCATCTTGACCCTGTATGTCCGAAGGGTACAGTTCAGATGACACAGATCTAAAATTGGCCGCATACTCCCATCTTTTTTGTGGACCAGGAAATAATAGCTGTTAAAACCTCCCTCCCTCAGGGAATGGGGTACATGTTCTATGGCCCCTTTTTCCAAGAGTGATCTTACTTCCTGCACTAATGTCGGGCTCTGCTCTGTGCTGTCTAAAAGGGGTAGCCCTTTTCTATGGTGGACAGAACCCATGGAGACACATTTAGAAGTAGTTTCCACAGTGCCAGATGATCTTTTAGTGACGTTAACTCTCCCACATTCTGTTGGAGAGAAAGCATCAGATTTTCATTGCCCTGTGACAGCTCACTGACCAGAGAAGACTGAAAACTTGGGATAGCCTTGGCTAGGGGAGGCCCTGCAGTATGATGTTAACCATGCTACCAAACAGACCGGAAGGTTCAACAGGGGCATCCAGCATTATGACCTTATCTTTGTCCCCCATCCCTGAGAGGTTGGGCCATAGGTGAGTCTTCACCGCAACCAAGCTAAACCATTGAATGGCCTATATGACGGGCTGTTAGCTTGGTCAACCAGAGAGATAAATCCATGGTGTGGCTCTGCCACTGCCTCTAGCCCGATTCCCTCCCTGATGTTGAGCTCACTCAGCAGGTTTGCTTGGTAGGCCTGCAACACTGCAATTGTATGCAGTGACCCACAAGCAAGACCCATTGCCACACAGGCTTTGCCCACCAACGCCGAGGTGGCCTTACATGGCTTGGATGGCAAATCTGGCCCCCCTAATTTACCTGCCATCGATGGACAGAGGTAGCTAGCAAGCACCTCCTCCACTGTGGGCATAGCTAAATAGCTGTGCCCTTCATTCCCCACAATGGCCGAATAATCAGTAGGAAGGTAAAACCACTGGAGGCCTCTCTTGTAGGACAGGCTGATGAAACTCGGTGTGTAATTCTGTGTTGCATGTTGCCCAAATATAAAAGTGATGCTGAATAGACACATGCTTTTCAGGACTTTCATTCAGTCAGCTCAGACTTAATGAGCCTGGACCCTGAACTCAGTGCATGAAATAACAAGTAACTATTTATTCAACCTAGCACATTATTCACAAAAACAGATTAATTTATTAACAAAACACATATAGCCATCACACTGTTCCATGAAAATGGTTATGTCCAGATCCACAAAAATTGCAGAGGCATTTCAGCATTGTATTTGAAAATACACAGTCACTTACAGTTGGCTCTATAAGTGTTTGGGCAGTGACACAATTGTTGTAATTTTGCCTATGTACAACACTACCTCAATGGATTTGAAATGAAGTAGACAAGATGCCATCAAAGTGTAGACTTTCAGCTCTAATCCAAGGCATTTAACGAAAATATTGCATTACCTGTTTAGGAAATACAGCCATTTATACATAGCCCCACCATTTTTGCAGGCTCAAAAGTAATGGGACAAACATAATTACAAATATAATAATTATTTTGAATACCTGGATGCAAATCATTTGCAGTCTATGGCTGGCTGAAGTCTTGAACCCCACAGATATCATCAAATGATGAGTTTCCTCCCTCCTCCCTTGAGATGCTTTGCCAGGCCTTTACTGCAGCCACCACAACTGAGACTAACAGGGAAAAAATGGCATTTTCCCACAACCACAAAAATAATAGATCCTCTGGTTTTATTTATATGTACCCCCAGATTATGCATAAACCACTTGAAAAAGCACATGGAGTACCATAAGATTCATTGCCAAGGATAAGGTAAAAGGTGATATCTTTAGGAAGCTTACAGTCTTCACATGCTATAGACTGGAATGAACAAATTGATTGGGCCTTGAGTTTAATTGTGTTGTGTTTTCTGGAAGGCTTCTCACCCTGCTTCAATTCTATCTAGCCCAGCAGAAACAGGGAGAAGAGCAAAGATAAGCTGGCAAAATCTAGCCTTTCTCCCCTGTGTAGGAGGCTTGTGCAGATAATACCCCTCTGGAGACACATTCAAAGCAATAGGACTTACCCACATCTGTGCCAGTGGAAGCACACCTTGGAAAAAAAACTGCTTAATCAGAAGTAAATTGCTCAGAGAACGAGAGAGCCTATAATGGGATAGGTATGTTTTGTGGTGCACAAAGTGGGGCCCTTCCACTAGGATTAGCCCTGGATCACCAGGGTGACCTTCACATACTATGATGGAGAACAGCTGCAGTTCAGGACCCAGTGTGCTGGGATGTACATGCTTGAACTTGCAGAACAGCTTTAGAGTTTGTCATTTAATTATAGAGGATTAGCAAACATTGTTACAGTATTGAGATCTTCATTTGTCCTCTTTGTATTAATTGGGCCATAGTCACAGGAGTGTTAGTGCTGAAATTATTAGTGGTTGCTGCCTTGGGACTATATTATATCTAAAAATAAAATGAACAATATAGCTATTTCAACTACTGTGAACATGGTAGAAAATTGCTTCCAAAATGCTCTGGTACAGATGCCTATTTCACTAAATGGTTTGAAATCCTTTAACTTTATCGAGACTTTCTTTTTTTTTCTTTTTCTTTTTTTCTGAATACTCATAAGGCTGAGAAAATCAGAAAATCCACAGGAATCATTCTGAAAAATTGTGAACCACGGAAACTCATTTAAGGTAAGGGCAGGTGATGAATTTTGTCAATAAACATGTAAAAGACTATAACCATACAGTAAAACCATGAGAGAAAATGGTATTTATATGGTGGTTTTATGGTATTCATACATGATCAGAGCCACATAACTATGTACATAGTGCATAATCCCAAATTTTTCCCGGAAAAGCTACTCCCATCTCTGAACAAGTCAAATATACAGATTTTGAGCTTATTTACAAATCACTTTAAGAGGAGAATTCATGAAAATGTTTGTCAAAAGATTTGTTTTATATAAACATTCATTGACTGTTTAAAAAACTACACTTTGACTTCTATTGTAAGTAAATTTTGACTAAATTGTTTTTCCCTTCCTTTATCAATATAAGGAAATATTTTGAATTTGTGGTAATAACCTTCTTGCTACAGATATAGAAGCTAGAGATTAAAAAAGAGAAAGAGTATTTTTTTTAAGCTGAGAAAGAGAATTTGAATGTAGCACAGCCTGCTAATACACTAAAGACTACGATGTGTGACCTTTCTTGAGTTCGAAACCTCCAAACCTTGAATGAGACTTCAGTGATTAGAGAATGAGTGTGAACAGCATGTTAACATTCTTTGCTGACCTTCCATAATTTAGACACTCATCAAAGAGTACTATGGCTTTAGCATATTGCTATTTTTAGTGCTGTAAATCCTTATGTTTTCTGTGACACAGTCATATTATAGATACAGTTTATCACTATATTGATATATTGATAACTGTGTTATGACCTTCATGTGGTATAATCAGGAGGAATTTTCATGCACTGGGTCCAGGGCTAGTTCAAAAACACTGGCTTGTTCTGTAATATGACATTTACATATGTACGACTATTGGTAATTAGTTTTGGAGGCATGTAAAAAAAATCCCTTTCTCTCAGATTTTGCAGAAGCGATCATATAAAAAGCAGGAGCCAATGTAGCAATGCAATATGAATTCCAACAAGAAAGCTGGTGCTATGATCCGGATCAGCACTTGGCAATGCTGATCAGCCATCCAGTAGAGCTGTTTCTCTTTTTGAGCATTTATTTGTCCAGCAGGTAATCTGGGGCAGCACATGTCCCTCTGAGAGGGGAAAACAGATTGCTCTTCTATTGATTTTTTTTCTTTTCTTCATTAATGCTTTGATACATGAGATAAATATTTAAACACTGTGTTGTCAAGCATGTGCAGGTTGTATCTGTTCTTCTGTTCAGAAATCCTGTTAGAAAAATCCCCAATGAGACCAACATAAAGAGCTCAAGGTACTTTATGAAACATGTGTATAAACTGTTCTTGGTGACAAAATGCTTTATCCCAGTAAAAGTTTTAAAGCACTTTAAACTGAGCAGAGATTAAGAAACTAGAGAACCTGCCATACATGCTATACATGTACATCTGCATGCAGGAAGCATGATGTGAAAGCCTTATATGGTGAATTTCAGTCCTGGCTGGTGAATTAAGAACTTAGGAAAGATGAAAGAAACTTTGGTCCCCAATTCAATCCTTCCTTTGATGTTTTGTTGTGCAGGGAGATGTATTTTATGGTAAGATTTACCTAAGCAGCTAGCCATGTTTTTTTTTCCCTTACTGGATTTAGCCTTGTACCATACTCATATCTTAATGGAGACCTATTTCCCCTTTTACTCATATGTCTAACGTCATTGATAAGAGATGTGCTAACAATGGAAAACGCCAAGGGATGCATCCAGTAAAACTGAGAAGTCGGCATGTACACTCATGTCTTTTTGCTTTTTGTGCGATAATATTCTATTTATAGGGGCACAGGAGAAAATATTTTTAAAAATTGTTCTTACTGATACAAATAACAGGGGATATCTTGGGAACACAATGAAAAACAAATGCCTGAAAAAACAACAACCTCAATTTCATGCTTCCTTGATTGTGTATATATATCCTTCCTGTCAGTATTGCTACAAAAACCATGACACAAAAAATAAAATAGAATAAAAATAAAAGTATATCAGAGAGGTGCTTTTCCAAGATGGGCAAATCCGCTGACTGCAAAAGGGATGAAGCTAAGTGCTGAATTAGCAACATTTTTCCTGGACAAGCAATGCAATCATTAAGTTCATATTTATTCATCTTCCTTATATGCCTAGTTAGGGTCAGGATAGATCCAGAGCCTACCCCAGGAACATTGGGTGTGAGGCAGGAATACACACTGGATAGCATTATGCACAAACACACACACACACACATACACACACACACACACACACACACACACACATTCACACTTTATGGGGTGCCTTTTGTAAACTTCGACAGTTCAGTACTTTTTCCTTGGATTGAAAAATCTGATTAAAAAAAATACAGATTTTCATAAATATTTGTGATAAACAATGTATTTTTTCTTTGTTGCAACTTAGTAAATGTATACATACACACACACACACACACACACACACACACACACACACATATACATTAGAAATATATAGATATTCATAAACATACATACATACACACACACACACACACACACACACACACACACACACACACACACACATATATATATATATATATATATATATATATATTTACACAGTATCTCACAAAAGTGAGTACACCCCTCTCATTTTAGGAAATATTTGATTATATCTTTTAATATGACAACACTGAAGAAATGACACTTTGCTACAATGTAAAGTAGTGAGTGTACAGCATGTGTAACAGTGTAAATTTGTAAATTACGTGAAAATGTCCAAATTGGACCCAATTAGCCATTTTCCCTCCCCGGTGTCATGTGACTTGTTGGTGTTACAAGGTCTCAGGTGTGAATGGGGAGCAGGTGTGTTAAATTTGGTGTCATTGCTCTCACACTCCCTCATACTGGTCACTGGAAGTTCAACATGGCACCTCATGGCAAAGAACTCTCTGAGGATCTGAAAAAAAGAATTGTTGCTCTACATAAAGATGGCCTAGGCTATAAGAAGATTGCCAAGACCCTGATACTGAGCTGCAGCACGGTGGCCAAGACCACACAGCGGTTGAACAGGACAGGTTCCACTCAGAACAGGCCTCGCCATGGTCCACCAAAGAAGTTGAGTGCACGTGATCAGCGTCATATCCAGAGGTTGTCTTTGGGAAATAGATGTATGAGTGCTGCCAGCATTGCTGCAGAGGTTGAAGGGGTGGGGGGTCAGCCTGTCAGTGCTCAGACCAAACGCTGCACACTGCATCAAACTGGTCTGCATGACTGTCGTCCCAGAAGGAAGCCTCTTCTAGAGATGATGCACAAGAAAGAAAGCCCGCAAACAGTTTGCTGAAGACAAGCAGACTAAGGACATGGATTACTGGAACCATGTCCTGTGGTCTGATGAGACCAAGATAAACTTATTTGGTTCAGATGTTGTCAAGCGTGTGTGGTGGCAACCAGATAAGGAGTACAAAGACAAGTGTGTCTTGCCTACAGTCAAGCATGCTGGTGGTATCATGGTCTGGGGCTGCATGAGTGCTGCAGGCACTGGGGAGCTACAGTTCATTGAGGGAACCATGAATGCCAACATGTACTGTGACATACTGAAGCAGAGCATGATCAGTATACAGTATTCCAGCATGATAACGACCCCAAACACACCTCCAAGATGACCACTGCCTTGCTAAAGAAGCTGAGGGTGAAGGTGATGGACTGGCCAAGCATGTCTCCAGACTTAAACCCTACTGAGCATCTGTGGGGCATCCTCAAATGGAAGGTGGAGGAGCACAAGGTCTCTAACATCCACCAGCTCTGTGATGTCGTCATGGAGGAGTGGAAGAGGACTCCAGTGGCAACCTGTGAAGCTCTGGTGAACTCCATGCCCAAGAGGGTTAAGGCAGTGCTGGAAATTAATGGTGGTCACACAAAATATTGACACTTTGGGCCCAATTTGGACATTTTCACTTAGGGGTGTACTCACTTTTGTTGCCAGCGGTTTAGACATTAATGGCTGTGTGTTGAGTTATTTTGAGGGGACAGCAAATTTACACAGTTACACAAGCTATTTACAAAAATGTGAGGGGTGTACTCACTTTTGTGAGCTACTGTATATAAAAACTTGTTTTTTTAAATCTTCTGTTAAACCTACTCTCTTGTAATCTAGGAGCTACTATGGGCAATTCTTTGAGTCTTGAACGGCATGTCAATTATTTGGTTTGCTCCTGTTTTAAGTTGAGGAATATTGCTAAACTCTGGCACGTTGTGTCCAGAGCTGAGGCGGAGATGATTTATACATGCATTTCTCCTCCCATCTTGACTATTGTAATTCCTTTTACAGCTGTCTTAGCAATACATCATTGAACTGCTTACAAGTGGTCCAAAATACTGCTGCTAAGCTTCTGACCAAGTTATCCAGAAGGTCTCATGTTACACTAATTTTGATTTCTTTAGCAATTAAACTTAGAATCCAGTTTTAGGATCCAGTTTAGAAACCTGGCTATTTTACAGAGCTATTGCGGCCATATTAGGAATTTGGGGTCCTCTGATGAGGGATTGCTGGTTGTTCCTAGCTCTAGGCTCAAGACAAAAGGAGATTTTGAAATCTTTTAAAAAGCAGCTAAAGACGCATTTGTTTAAACTTGCCTTTGTTTAAATCTTGTACTTTTTTTTATATTGTTCTGTTATTTTGCTAAATATTTTATTGTGAAGCACTTTGTGACATCTGTTCTTGAAAGGTGCTATATAAATTTTCGCTTACATTACTTACATTAAATAAATGACAACTGAATAAAACACAAAGATTTAACTTAAATGTTTAGTTACAATTATATGATGTAAAAATTTTACATAATAAAAAGACTTTTAAATGTGCCGAGGGTAAGAATTTCATAGCTTGAGGCCACAGGAACTAAAAGCGGATTTGCTGCTTGTCAGCTGAAAAATGGCATTTAACAGTTGGCAAGTGATGAGGATAATGCCGAGTGTTAGTGCTGAATTGCCTTTTGCTCTCAGATATGGCATTAATCTGGATCTGGATGTCTGAACTGATAGCTACTCTATTGTTCACAGGTTTCTGAATCAGACCTGAGCACAAGAAAGTGAGGGAGCAGAGGAAATCTGAAATGAAGACAGGGAAATGTGGGTGAATTAGAATTCACACCCTCTCAGGGTATTTGAGCATAGAGAAATATAATTAACAAATGAATCAGAATGTTGTTTCACCTGTCCACATGGTAAATACATCCTTTCAGATGCCTCCCCTATGGTCCCATCTCACTTTACACTTGCTTTATTAATCACGATTTTGTAAGTTTTTGCTATTGTTTCCTTTTAGACACCTAATTGTTGAGAGAGGACAGTGACTAAATGGATACTCTGCTCTCCTACAATAATCTCACGTTAATCCTTAATACCTTGCAATGACCAGTGGATGGATGACCAGTGGAGTTAGAAGACAGAATGTGAAAGAGAGATACAGAAAGAGAGAAACATACAGACATGAGAGTGGGAAAGATCTAATTTTGACACAGGCAGCCTGGAATAAGACAGATGGGGAAAGGAAAGTGGCTGTGATTGTAATTTATTTTCTAATATTTTCCCTCCACTCTTTTTGGGAAGCCAATCCAATTAATCCACAGGAAGACAGAGCAAGGAAAGCTGTAACTGAGACAAAGATTAGGCTTGTTTTATTTCAGATCAGAGTAAACTGAAACATTTGTCTTCTCAACACTCAGCCTGTCTTCCTATTTCTGCCCTTTACAATACTATCCTGCTGATTAAATCTTATCTGACAAAATCTCAAAGACAAATTGGGGCTTTTAAACACTGCTAAATAACATCTTTGCCCAGCAGCTGTTTGTTGCTTATTTCCAAGGCCAAATACTTTCTCTATGGGGCAGTCTTTCCCACCTTTAGGAGGAGGCAGGGCTTTGTGTAAATGAGTATTGATGGGAGGTGGGTGACATCAATATAGGATAATACTGTATGTTAGTATATATATATTTTTTAATTTATAAACAAAATATAGCTTGGATAACATGCAACTTTCAAATTGATAAATAATATTAAGGCAGTCAGCACTCTATTGAGTGAGAGAGAGAGAGAGAGAGAGAGAGAGAGAGAGAGAGAGAGAGAGAGAGAGAGAGAGAGAGAGAGTACTTTATTGATCCCCAAGGGGAAATTTGGTAAAATATTGACAATAGAGCTTATACAACACATTAAGTTCACTTTGTTATGAAAGAGACATAGCTTTTTATAAAATGATATGTTAAGCAAGCACAATGAAAAGCTTTATAAATAAATGTTGTTATAAAAATATAGGAGCAGAAGTGAACTGGATGTGTGGCAATGTGTCTAGAACTTTTTTGTAGCTGTGTGCTGTACTTGAATATACACTCTATTTTTCCTCATGTTGCATAGAAGAATTAACTCAGTCCAAAACACATATACGCACACCCCAACCCCCCCCCCCCCCCCCCCCCCCCTCCCCAAAAAAAAAAAAAAAGGTTTTTGGGCTGCATCTGATCTGAAATGTACTGTGACAGTATCTACTGCTTGGCCGTTCATACAGTACATACTGATCAGTATATATGTATAGCATGAATATAACCCGTGCGTAGTACATCACCATACTGACACACCATACTGGCACTGTCATGTGACATACACTCAAAAGGAGCCTGGCTTCTGACATTTTTGATTCTGACGGTCCAGATGCCTTATGTAATAGCGCAGCGTCCATTGCTTCCATACTGCAGAATCTCGGCAGAAGCAGTAGGTCATCCAAGTATTTCTCGCCTGCTGTTTTATGAATACTGAGAATTCAGACATACTACTCCTTTTGGCATACTGCTTTTCTCTTACTGTATAGTATTGATATTCGAATGCAGCTCTGGTCAGGGTTGAGGTGGATCAAGACCTGCCTTTTACAAGGAATAAGTTAAAAGCAGATGGGGAAATTAATAAAGACAAGCAAGATTGACAAAAAAATCGAAAATAACAGGAGATTCACTTAAAATTTAGCACTCTTCCTGTCTGGTAGAGAGAGACCTCCTGTCTCCCTCACTTTTCTTCTCTATCAGCTCCAAGAATGCAAAACACCTCTGCTGAGTTCACTTGACCTTCAAAAGCTTGCAAGCAGAGTCTGGCCATATTTTATGACTAAAACAGACCCAAGCCATATCTTTCCCTTTAGACTTTAAAGCTTTAGACTGCATCTTTACTGATATTCATTTGGATTTCAATCTGGTGGTTTGATGTGTACATTCTCGTTGCTCTCTAACCAAAGGACCCAAGATGTCACGTTAAACTTCTGATAACTTTTTAAATATAAACCATCTCTGAGACGCCAAGGCTGGTTGATACATGCATCTGATAATATAAATGTTCTAAAAATTGTAATTAATTTAAATTTCTCTTAAAATTGGTTCTGCATTAATCATAGGCATTGATCACTCAGATAATACTCACAAAATCAATTAGAGATCTGAATGGATAGAGAGCAATTCAGGACCAGATCTCACAAGCATCTCTGTCCACTGAATTAATCTTGTGTGTTCGGGGAAATAATTAGAATTTGGTCCAAGGGGTAGATTATTAAGAGATTAAAAAGAAAGCGAGCACTCTGAGATGGAACTGGAGCAGCATTATCTAATTTGTTTGTGTAAGTGTTTAGGCTGCAGAGGAGCAGCATACTCAGCAAGGCCGGATAGTGTGAGGTTTATAGAAAAAGCAGAAGCACCTCCACACTAAGGAGCTCCTTCGCTAATGTTCATCCCAAGGCTGGCAAATGCAGCCTTTGTGTCTGTGCACAGTCTCTGAACAAGCCTCCTGCTATTCCTTAGCTCTGACCAAAGTGCATGCTGCTGAATATTGATTATGTTCAAGCTCAGATCAATGGGATAGAAATGGGCCTTAGAGGAGAGTTAGAAAGGCAGGCGAACAGAACCAATTATGTCATTCATTATGTGCATGGCCACATACATCTAACTCGATTGTGAGCACGGAGGTATTTCAAAGGCATTAAAAATTGAAAAAGGCAGTTCTTCACTGCCACTCTTTAACATCCTGCAAGCTCTTCAGTTGGGCTAGGCTAGGCTAAACTGTGTTTTCTTTTTCTTAGTTACTTGTTTGAAGCAGTAGGCTCCCAAGGTACACATGGAGCTTTTGGCTTGTCACAGGATATTGCTTTGAAGCTGTGGTGTGTGTGACAGCTGGAAGGACTACACAGGGTGGCAGACAGGAGTTTATGCTAAACACATTTCCAGTGTAAAATCACTTTGCAGCGGATGCTTTGCCTCTCTTGTGTCTGAACATGTAAAGGATATGGCTCTGAAGGCAAGTGTGTTAGAGGTGTAAACTAGGTGATGTGGTAAGCTGGTTTCTTATGTTTCATAGCACCTTAATTCATTTTTACCAAGACTTGTTATCTTGGTGTACAGAACAGGTTTCTTATATTATGTCAATAAGCAAAAGGCTTTTATTTATTTATTTATATATTTTTAAATCTACCCATTTTCTGTACTGCTTAAGCTACACAGGGTCTCAGGGAGCCTAGAGCCTGTCCCAGGGGAGGCTCACAAGAGAGGGACACCCTGGATGGTGTGCCAACCCATCACAGGGCACAATCGCACACACACTCTCACACCCATTCACACACTACGGACAATTTATAGGTGCCAATCAACCTACAACACATGTCTTTGGACTGTGGTGGGAAACCGGAGTACCCAGAGGAAACCTCCAAAGCATGGGGAGAATATTCAAACTCCACACACAGGGCAGAGCTGAGAATCGAACACCCAACCCTGGAGGTGTGAGGCAAACCACCAAACCACCATGCCCTTATGCATTTTCTGTAACGCTGATTGTATACAGTAAACAGTATACAAAATTTTCATACATTTATTTTAACTGTTATCATTTTATAAGCCATGTTTAACTGATTAGTTGATCACTTGTCAGTTGATGTATACAATATATACTGTATGAATATGTGTGTACATGGTATCCTGTGATGTCCCAGCATCCCATCTGGGTCTTACACCAGTCTTCCCTGGAAAGGCTCCAGATATGTGAAGAATGAATGAATGAGCAAAAACCAGAATTGCTTAAAAAATGTCTTATGAATTCTTAATAATTCTTAATGAGTTTATTTAATTTCTGTATGAAGGTGTTTAAATAATGTTTTTGTATGGGCTGCTTGACAGATTTCAATGTTGAAATAAACTGAAAATGACAGGCTGTAATTAACATCTTGGATTGTTATACCTGTGAACTTGAGTCCTTAATCAACTCAGGTTTGAGTACTTGATCTTGAAAATGACATTTCTGCAAATGCTCTGAAAACACATTATCTAAAGTGTCAAGCAATTCTGAATTCCTTTTTTTTCCCTTCTAAATATCAGGTTTTACTGAAATAAAACAGCTCTGTAAACTGCCAAATGCTAGTGCTCCACTAATTCATTGCAAAAATGATGAGATGAGAATCTTTAAATGTGGGAGTTTGCCTCCCCTTTTTAAAATACTTTTTCAGCAATGCTATATTTGCACAATGCATGCACCATTGTGATGAATTTCTTCGAAACACTAACATACAGTATACCAGTTTTCGGAGTCAAAGTGTAACATAAGCCTTTCAAATCTCATTCTTTTAAAAATCTCTGTATAGTTCAACAGGTCTAATGGTCCAAGTTGTGCAATTGATTTCCATACCAGATACAACAAGAGTCAAAAACTCTGGCAGGAAACCAAGCTGCAAAGGATGGAGCTACTTGAGTTGAAGCTGTTTATCAATTTTTCTATTTTTGATTAACCTTAAAACTTACCATTCTTCACTATTATTTTATGTGAACATATCCCCGATATTATTGTTCAGAACATTGCGATATTGCTTGTTTTTCATTGGATTTCATGAACATCCACTACCAGTTTGTAGCCTGCTAACATTATTCTAACCGGTTAGAATTCGCACTGATAATTCCACCGCTGTTCACAATGGCGACTGTATCAGATGTTTGTCTACCTTTGAGTGCAAGTGAGGACACGTTCTAGTTGCACATGGTGCAGTTGGACTTGGAGGCCATGGAGAAGCAGGTCCAGCTGGCTGACATCTCATGCTGATGCATACAAGTCCAAGGTAAGTGATACAACTGCTCTCACCACATCCACTCAGTATGTTTCTCTGCACAGGGGCTATGCACCCAGGACACAACCAGCCTGGGTCTCCTTCACTCCAGCGCTGACACACCAGACCCCGGGTGAGGACCTCTTCCCCTCCACTACCCCAAGTCTTCAAGATCTCTACAGAAACTGCTGTTCTGATAGTCAATGTTTAAATTACTTAAATAATAATACAGAATTTGTGGTCCATCCTATAGAGACTGTGTCTGTTCCCTGAATAACAAGAAAAAATAATGATATTATATAACACAGGTTTTATTAAAAAAAAAATAATAAAAAAAAGAATGAAAAAAGTCTACCGAGTTGTTCCCTCTAATTACTATTTACAGACCTCCAGGACCATATTCTGAATTGCTTGGTGAATTTGCAGATTTCATCTTGAATCTGGTTGTTTCTCTAGATAAAGCTTTAATTGTTGGTGACTTTAATATTCATTTTGATTCAAGACCCTCTGCGAACAGCGATTGTGTCTATTCTAGATTCAGTAGGGGTCAGAATATAACAGGACCCACTCATAATGGTGGTCACACTCTTGACCTGATACTAACATATGGGATAAATATAGGAAATATAGTCACACTTCCGCAGTCTGAAGCTATCTCAGATCATTATCTCATCTCATTTCAATTGTGCATTGATCATAATATTTGCACCTTGCCACACTACCGTGTCAAACATACATTCACGTAAGTGTGTACTGCACAGAGTTTTATCAATATACTCCCAAAGATATCAGCTATGATTGGATTACTGTCTATTCCCAAAGAAATTGATGACGTGACTAAATGCTTAGAGTCAACATTCCACTGCATGCTAGATAAGGTAGCTCCATTTAAAAGAAAAATAATTAGAGAGGAAAAGCTAGCACCCTGGTATAACGATCACACACGCACCTTATAACTCAACAATTAGAACGTAAATGGTATCAAACCACTTCCATATATTCCAAATAACTTCCAAATAACTTCCTTTTACTTAATTCTGACAAGACAGAGGTACTACTACTAGGACCACATGCAGCTAGAAGTAAGCTTTCTGATTACACAGTAACTCTGGATGGCCTTTCTGTTTCATCATGTGCAGCAGTAAAAGACCTTGTTGTGATTATTGACTCCAGTCTTTCATTTGACTCTCATGTAGATAATATTACTCGGATAGCCTTCTTTCATCTCAGAAATTTTGCTAATATAAGAAATATAATGTCACTACATGATGAAGAAAAATTAGTTCATGCTTTCATCACCTCTAGGCTGGATTATTGAAATGCATTACTGTCTGGATGTTCCAGTAGGAGCATAAACAAGCTGCAGTTAGTCCAGAATGAAGCTGCAAGAGTCCTTACTAGAAGCAGGAGACATAACCACATCACCCCGATCTTATCCATACTGCACTGGCTCCCAGTAAAATTTCACATTGATTATAAAATACTACTATTGACCTATAAAGCACTGAATGGTCTTGCGCCACAGTACCTGAGTGAACTTTTAGTCTTTTATGACCCGCCACGCCTATTTAGATCAAAAGGTGGAGACTATTTGTTGGTACCTCTGATGGTGAAAGCTACAGCAGGGGGAAAAGCTTTCTCCTACAATGCCCCACAGTTATGGGACAATTTATGTTCCAATTTGTGTTCGGGATTCAGACACAGTCTGAGTGTTTAAGTCTAGGCTGAAAACATATTTTTTTAGTCACGCTTTTTGTGAGTAGTTTTTCTTTAGGTAAAGGGGCAGATCTAAATCATTCACAGGCATAGAGTGTTGTGGTGAACTTGGATGTTTAGATGCTGATGCGCCCCCCTCCCCCTCCCCCTTTCACGTGTTCACGGAGGATTGTTAATGGTGGAGTGGCTAGCTGCCTTATGTCTCAGGGAGCCCATGTCTGTGTTACCTTCTGGCTCTCCCTTTAGTTATGCTGTCATAGCTAGTCTTGCCCGAGTCCCTGTTTACACTCACGCAAAGTACATCGGCCTTAACCATTATGGGACAATAGCCATTTCTATTAATCTCTCCCTTTCTCTTTCTGTCGAGCTACACATGATACTCCTGAGATACCAGTGATCCTGACCCTTTCTCTTCCCCAGACCTGCCTGATCCATCCTGATGCCCTACTTCTAGTTGGAGTTCTCATCAGTTGGAAGTTGCGTGCTGCTGCTGAGGATGGCCCCGCCTGGAGGTCACTGGGATTGCAATTACCACAGCACTGCAATTACCACAAACAGTTTTGCACTCAAGCCTACATCAGTGAACAGTGGATAAGTTTAACAAAACAGACTTTATGTAAAAACTGTAATGAATTTTCCTGGTTACACAACTGCACTATTTGACTATGTAGTATTATCACATTAATAGACAGGACTTATTTATAATTATACTATCCATTGCCACCCAGATGAGGATGGGTTCCCTTTTAAGTCTGGTTTCTCTCAAGGTTTCTTCCTCATATCGTCTCAGGGAGTTTTTCCTTGCCACCATTGCCTCTGGTTTGCTCATTAGGGACAAATTCATAAATTAAAAATGTATATTCTGAATTTATGTATTTCTGTAAAGCTGCTTTGGGACAATGTCCATTGTTAAAAGTGCTATACAAATAAAATTGAATTGAAATTGAAAAGCTGTAATTACATGTTTTTGGATACTGTATTTAATCTTAGAACTTTATAGCTTAGCATTGCAGCTTTTAGAAAAGCCAAACTACTCTTTCCTCCTCCTCTGAAACATGATGAATAATAGAGCTATCGTTGAAACACTGTAATCATCATGAATGCACAGGATCTCTATAGAAAATAGCCTGGAAATGTTTAATTACCTTTGGCAGTGCAGTGCTCTGACACACATTACCTATATAACAGCAGAGCAGGTTATTGTGCGGGCACACACACACACACACACACACACACACACACGCACACACACACGCACACACACACGCACACACACACGCACACATATAGACTATCTGCCTTGTAAGTGTTGGAAAACAGAACCAATCCAAAGTGCTGCAAAGCATAATGCTCTTGCCATGAGTGTTCGTCCGGAACATGAACACTTTCCTCTGAAACATGCTCCATAGAGAGGTTTTCCACTGCCACATTATAGTTATCTGGCAACTTTGAATTGGAGAATGAAGGTGCATTTGGCCAGACAGAGTGAAGCTTAATTGAACTGTTTCACCTCCTTAACTGCATCTAGTTGGAGCTGTCAGGAGCAACTGAGAGAAAGAGAGAGAGAGAGAAAGAGAGAGAGAGAGAGAGACAGAGAGAGAGAGAGAGAATGGAGATGGAGGCATAGAGTCTCTTAAAAGGTCACCGTGGGCCTCACCTGCTGATGCATTTTCTCTTCTGCAACAAATGGAAAACAACTAAACCAAAAGATGCATTTGAATTTAATTGATTACATAAGGCTGCTAATTTTAATTCACATTTGTGACAGTATTTAACATAACTTTAACACAGTCAGAGGATGTTTGAAAAAGAGATTTGATCCTATTTATTTGTCAATAGGAATTTCTAGTTGTGATGTAATTAACTTATGTTATGTACAGCTTTGATAGTACTACACTGTAAGTGGAGCCACTTTAACTTAAGTGTCCTTAATTATTGCACATCATTCATAATGAAGGCTTTTCATACTCAAACAAAGAGGAAACAAACTATTGTACATTTGTACTACTATTGTACTACAATTAAATTGAATAGTTTGCTTCCGGAAATAAAATATAGAGTAATTGAATGAAGAGAATTAGAGTAAATATAGAATAATTAGTTTGCATCCTGTATGAAATATAGAGTAACTAAATGCAACGGTCTGCTTATAATACAGCAATACTGTATGCATTTGTTTTCTGCATATACATGAGCTCTATATTTGGGGACAGTAGTTACAAATGTAGTACGGCGTCTGCTTCGTACCTTGCTAATCCTATAACATGCATAATTTTCATTACACTTTGCTGGATATACAGTTCTTTTTTTTTTTTTTTTTTTTACCAACTCATTACTCATTATTTCAGTTCTAAGTTTGCACACAAAAAAATGAAAATGTACCAAAACACATGTAGTACCGTGAAAAATAATCTGATTTCTTATGTGTTTGTGCATATCTCATAATAAATTGTTTCAGAAATGAAAACAAGATAAAAGATAATCTAGGATAATACAAAGGCAACCCGAGTAAACACACTATACAGTTTTTAAATGACAATGTTATTTATTGAAGCAAAAATGCTATAAAATACCAACTGGGCCTGTGTGAAAATATATTTGCCCCCATAGTTACTAATTCCCCAAATCTATGAACCTGCATTCATAATGGGGTTCAGCTCGACTAGACACAACCATGCCTGATTACTGCAAACCCTGTTCAATCAAACCAACACTTAGAACTTTTTCAACAGCATGAAGTTGGTTAAAAGGTCTTACCCAGTAACACACTACGGCAAAGTTTAAAGAAATTCCAGAAACGATGAGGAAGAAGGTGATTGAAATACATCACTCTGGGAAGTGTTACAAAGCTATTTCAAAGGCTCTGGGCTGCCAAAGGACCACAGTGAGAGCCATTATCTCCAAATGTAAAAACTCTTCACAGTAGTAAACCTTCCCAATAGTGGCAGACCTTCCAAAATTCCTCCAAGAGCACAGCAACTACTCATCCAGCAAATCACAAAAGAGCCAAGGACAACTTGCATCAAAAAATGTGTTCAAGTACCAGGAGTGCTATGGAGTCAGTATGAGGTAACATCTCAATCACCTGTTGAATGCAAAATATATTAAGATTGAAAGAATGAGTAGTTATAATGGGCTAGAGCAGGCAAACCTGCTTTCCAATTGTTTAATAAGTGCCATAGGTTTTAAAAAATATCAAAGTTAATTATTTAAAACATGCTCACAGGTTAATAAACCTTTTTTTTTTTTTTTTTTAAACTTTACTTTTCATACATTTTTCTGAATGTACCATCAGTGGGACACAAAAGGCACCCCCAATCGTGATATCATCGTCTTAACCAGAAGACCAGGAACACTACAGTTTTGATTGAAAAATCATTGTGTAGAATTAGATGTGGTCTTTTTTAAAAAAAAAAAAAAAAAAAAAAACAAAAACAAAAAAAAACATGACAAATAAATTAGGTTCATTACCTGATTCATATCTGCACCAATACTAAATGCTCTTGTCATTTACCACCAGACTCAGACTCTGAAGTGGCAATATATGAGAAATTACAAGAAGTTTAAGCTCTGCAAATGATTAATTATGAAATAGTACGGCAGGTGGATTTGAAATTCTACGACAGATTAATTTGCCTAATTAATATTTTGACAGATCTAAAAAAAAATGAAAGGTTAATTAAAAGCAAAACATTCCTATTAATGGAGGGTGAGTCCTAATCAGAAATGGGGATGATTTATGCAGTTACTCAGAGACAATTTGGGAGTTAAGAGTTTTCCATGAATGTCTGGCTCGAAAGAATGGATTTAAATGGCTTCGCTTGAACTGTCAGAGCAGCTCAGATGGAAAACAAATATGATTGCAAATGAAAGTCAAGGAGCAGCCTATAAAAATTTCATCTTTCATGAACATCACTTCATGCTGGTGCCAGAATCAGCTTCTATCACTTTAATTTGAAATTTTCTTTCTTTTTTTTTTTTTTTTTTGGTGTCCACCCTGCTTATATGGAATATTTTTCTTTATTTCTTTATTCTCCTTATGAAATGTAAATATAACGAATTCAAGAATCCATAACCAGAACTTTGGTACAGCAGAACATACAGTAGACTTCATACATACAAAGGCAGAAAACAAAGCCTGTTTTTTTTTTTTTTTTTTTTTTTTTTTTTTAACCAATTACACATTGATTAGTGGTCATAATCATAGTATAAAGATATACAGTGCTGTGCAAACATCTTAGGTACTTTTGAAGAAATACTGTAAAGCAAAGATACTTTTAAAGCAAAAAAAAAAACATGCATTTCTTTAAACATGCATCAGTAGTCTCAGGTATGTACATTTTGTGTAGATTTATAAGGAAATTGACTGGCAAGTTTTTCTAAGCAATCTGAAGAATCTGCTACAGTTGTTCTTGAAACTTTGTCACGATTGCTTCTATTATTGCAGGTAAAACCTGATAGACAGCATTATTAATTTAGCTGAACAGTGGTTTATTACATAATTACTGGCCCAATAATTCAGAAGTCATAAAATAAGCATCTAAGACAAAATTTGTGTAAAATTAGGTAGTCTAAGACTTTTGCACAGTACTGTACTGTATGTCAAACTTGTGTCAAACCTCTTGCATTTTGTATGAAGGTTAATCATTGATATTATGAATCAGACTGTAAAATATGTGAATATCATTTGAGTCAAATAGGTGAATCTCAATTGAACAATTACAAGAGCAGAGCATTTTGGAGAATAAAGCTCACCTAGAGGCAAAGCAAGGTGAATGAAAAGTAAGACATATGTCTTCTGCCATGATCAAAGAAAGCCAAGACAGCAGGATCTTATGTCAAGATTGGGTACAAGCTACATTAAAGAGTCCTGAGCCTGACTAAAGACAGAGTATAAGAAAGAGAAGAATATGGATTTTTGCCCTTAATAGACAGACAGGTAAGGACTGACCAAAAGAAGTGAAAGGGGCCATTTTCATATTACACATTAACAGCATCTGTTCAAGAGATATGAATAACAGAAAGCTTCAGGAAGAATTCAGAAAAGCAGAGCATCTAAAGGAGGGTTTTCCACAGCTTTATCCTCACTTTCACAGTCATCTCTAGTGTTTGTGTAAAAAGAACTATAAAAATTCTTTATAGGGCATTCTTTGTACACATTTTATTTATAGCTTGATTGCAATACTTTTCTAGCATGCAGGAAGCTTAAAGCCTAGTTTATACTTCTGCAGTAATTATTTGCCACTTTGCCCATTGGTTGGTGGAGAGGTGTGTCCGGTTGTATAGCCAGAAATATTTACCAAAACATGATGTGGAATTTACTGTTTAATTCAGAGTAATAATATTCAGAATACTACATCTGAAATATAAAGAATAAAATGCTAAACAATAAAGTGTAAACAATAAAATTTTCCCGAGTCACACTCAGTAAATCTTCTGAAGATGTGCTAGTGGTCACCAATTGCTTTCTGAAAGTGTAGCCTAGTCCATTAAAAATCTTAAAACATTTCACAACAGATACAGATGAAAATGCTCTGTAAAACAGAGACATATTCACTCTGTTAGTTCTCAGACTGGTGTTTTTAATAAAATTGATACCTGTTTGCCTTCTGTTTATTTTTCATACAGTGAAACATGGAAATGAGTTCATGTGACACTGCCCCTAGAGGAAATGCTCACGTTATATTGTAAGTATGAAGACATCACCATGTGCTCACAGAGACATGCTCACAGAAGAATAAATCAGCCCTTACTGTCTTGGGTATAAAATGTTAGCAGTTCATCTTAGATCTTACGTAGATCAGCAGATTCTTTTACAATTTAGCTTCCATCACCATTCCTGGCAGACAGTGTTGACTGATGGCATGTCCCCAAATATCATTTTATGTCCCTGGCACTGATTATTTCAATTGAAATCCTAAAACAACCAAATGTGCTTACACAGCAGATGTCCTTGATGTCTTTATAACTAATAAAAGAGTCACCATAGATGCAAGTCCATTAGTTTTAATAGAAATAATTATTTAAGGCTTAATCATGTCAATCTTAAAATCATGGAAATGTATATCAAGTCAGCGCGATCCTACGGGAGACCTTAACAGGATTATTAACTAACTAATACATAGTATAAAGAACTAAAATACTTTGTAGTGTAATGAAAAAGCTATAAAAGCTTTTTTTTAAATAAAAAAAAGTTGTTTCCTTCCATCTCATTCTCTTACATCCATAAAAGACGTGTTAAGGTTATGATCAGATGATAAAATATTGCACTTAAGGCTCAAACAAGCAAATCTAACACTTATTTTGGTGTGCGTATTCTGAGACATTTTGGTATGTCTTTTGGACATGAAATTAATGGTTGTAACAAGCTCTATGTTTTTGAAGAACAATTTGTGTAGTGAACTTGGTAGTGAGTAATGGTTGTTAGAAACTGGTCAGTTACAGCATGGTGGCTATGGCTCCGGTGGTAGAGCGGGTTGTCCACTAATCGTAGGGTTGGTGGTTTGATTCCCGGGCCACATGACTCCACATGCCGAAGTGTCCTTGGGCAAGACAATGAACCCCAAGTTGCTCCTGATGGTAAGTTAGTGCCTTGCATGGCAGCTCTGCTACCATTGGTGTGTGTGTGAATGGGTGAATGAAATACAGTGTAAAGCACTTTGGATAAAAGTGCTATATAAGTGCAGACTATTTACCATAGGACTACTACTCTGTTCATATCCAATAAATGTGCTGCTGTGAGGGAAAACCCAGGTTTTTCAAGTAGATATTCAACTCCATAATATTTATTTTTAGTTGTCCACTTTAGACACTCTACAGTCAGCAAAAAATAGGTAACACTTTACAATAACAGTACATGAATAATCATGCAATACCTGTCTTGACCAGGGTCGGGTATACAAAGTAATGCATTACTGTATTCTAATGACGCTTTCTGATAATGCAGTAATGTAATGTATTCCATTTTAAATGTCATTTAAAATTTCATGTAATTTGATTACAGTTACTGATGTCAATAAAATTACAAATTTATTGTTAAGAAAACAGTATTAAGTAAAATGCATTTTTACAATAAATCCCGTTTTGCGTGGCTACAAGGGATGTAACCTGGCCTGGGCATTAGGGGCTGTAGCTCTGAAGATTTTTTCTTTAGCCCCGAATAGTTCTCCACTTGGAGCGGTTTGTCACTGCGTAAGTGAATGTCAGTAAAAGAAGACAGAGGTGTTGTAATTTTATATTGTTAGTGAACAGAGGCGAGACCAACCAGACAGTCGTATGTGTAGAGACAGTACAGGAGGGGGCTCAACACACAGCCCTGTGGAGAACTTGTGCTCAACGTGCGAGTGGAGGAGAGGTGGGGTCCGAGTCTCACTGTCTGGGACCGGTTGGTGAGAAAGTCCTTTATCCAGGCACACGTGAGGTGGGGGAGGCCAAGGGTGACCAATTTGGTGACGAGAATGTCCGGAATTATTGTATTAAAAGCCGAACTGTAATCCACAAAAAGCATCCGGACGTAGCTCTGTTGCTGCTCTAGATGTCTCAACACGTAGTGGACAGCTACGGCAATAGCATCCTCTGTGGATCTGTTTGCACGATAAGCAAATTGAAAAGGATCGAAATCTGGGGGGAGGTAGTCCTTGATGTGCTGAAGAACCAATCTCTGAAAGCACTTCATGATAACTGGAGTGAGGGCCACAGGACGATAATCATTCAGGCTAGTGGTGGGCGACTTCTTTGGCACTGGGATGATTATGGCTGATTTTAGGCAGGCCGGGATGACTGCTTGGGCCAGGGAGAGATTGAAAATTCTGGTAAAGATGTGGGCAAGCTGGTGGGCACATGATCTGAGCACGTTACCAGGTACACCGTCTGGGCCAGCAGCCTTCCTGGGGCTCACTGCCAGAAACATCCGTCTAACATCGTGTTCCCTCACAGTAAGTAGAGTGGTGCAGGAACCAGAAGGGGATGGAGGCAGGGCTGGACTGGTACGGGGGCCAGATGAGGGTGGAGGTGGGGCTGGAGCAGATGAGTGCTGTTGTTGTGATGTTTCAAAGCGAGCAAAGAAGCAATTTAGCTCTTCTGCCAGCATCGCACTCAGGTCTCCTGTTGTCGCCTCACGGCCTCTGTAGTTCGTGATGTTCTGTATGCCCTGCCACACCTCCCGTTTATTTTTGCTGGACAGGTGGGACTCTATGCTCCTCTTATAGGCCGCCTTAGCTTCCTTAATGCCACCTTTCAGGTTGGCACGGGCAGCTCTGTACAGAGCTCTATTACCAGACCTGAAGGCAGTGTTGCGGGCGTTGAGTAGTGTGCGGACCTGTTTGGTCATCCATGGTTTCTGGTTTTGGAAAACCCGGATGTTTTTTCCCACAGTCACATTTCCGATACAGAACTTGATATAGTCCAGTACCGTTCCTGTTAATGTTTCTAGCTCTTGATGTTCAAACAAATCCCAGTCTGTCTGTTCGAAGCAGTCCAGTAGTTTGCAGAATGCATCATCAGGCCAGGTGGTAACAGTCTTTATAGTGGTCTTGATACTGCGTCTGAGGGGGGTGTAGGCAGGGGAGAGCAGGAGGGAGAGATGGTCTGATTGGCCGAGGTGGGGGAGAGGTATGGCTCTATACGCGTGCTTAATGTTGGAGTAAACATGATTCAGAGTGTACGCCCCTCTAGTAAAACACTTAACATGTTGATAGAATTTCGGGAGTACAGTCTTCAAGTTCGCCTTATTAAAGTCTCCTGCAATTATGTGAACACCGTCGGGGGAAAGCCCGCTGCTGTTCGTTTGTGGTGTTCAACAGGAGAGAGAGCGCCGTGTTCACATTGGCGTCGGGTGGAATATACACAGCCGTGATAATCACTACTGTTAGCTCTCTCGGTAGAAAAAAGGGCCGACATCTTAAAGACATGTACTCGAGGTCAGGGGAACAATGTTTATCTATCATTGTTCCGTTGTTACACCAATTCTCATGCACATACATACAGAGCCCCCCCCCAGCGAAGTATAGTACGACCTGCTAGCTGCATGCTAGCATCGGGTATCCTCGGATGAAGCCAGGTTTCAGTAATAATCAAAACACAGCAGTCACGAACGTAGCGATTTCCAGCTAGTTGTAATTCCAAGTTGTCGATTTTATTCACTAGGGATCTGGCATTGGAGAGAAACAGGCTCGGTAAAGGTGGCTTGTATGGTTGTTTTCTTAGCCTTAGCATAATACCGGACCTGCATCCCCGCTTTTGGTTCCTCTCCCTCCTCCGTCTGCGCTGCCTTCTGGACCCGACAACAATCCACGGAGAGCCCGGCAATCTCGCTATGTCGTCTGGGATGTTGTGCGTGTGATGAAACATCCTCGAAATAGGTATGCGGTGTTGGTCCCCAATATCCATAAGGTTCTGACTTGTATAGCGGATGTTCGTGGAACCGATAATGCTCAAACAAGTAATAAAGAAATAATACAAAAACAACAAAAGAGAGCACTGGAAAGGAGAGCCGTGAGCCGCAGCAACTGTGTGCGCCGCCAGTTTTGACATGCTGCGTTTTTGTTCTCGTCTTGTCTACTTCTCTATCCTATCAATGACTTATTTTCTTATTGCACTGACCTATTATCTGTTCAGCCATTAATTAGTTTGTATATTCATAACCTGTTGGTCTTTCTCAAGTTGCAAAATCTTTATCATGCATTTGCCTCATTAAGTCTAAAGCGCTCTTGAATAAAAACAATAGATCCCTATGGAGCTATTCACACTGCCCGTGATCAATTTTGGCATGACAAAGCGAGATTTTTTTCCCCACCAGTGTGTCGATTTTTTTCCCGTAACTCTGCGATGGGTCATCCAATTAGATTTGAACTTTAGATCACGTGCCTGGAGCCACTGCTGTTGCACAAAAGGGCAAGATAAGTGACACTATAGCACAGAAAGCTGTTTTGAAAGCCAGAGTAAAAACCCAAGAAAAGTATTCTGGAAGAGAGAAGAGAATGGATGTTGAGTTCTTGTTATCATTGGTGTCTGAGAACAGACCTTTTTGATAAAAGTCACAGCGACTACCAAAACATCAACAAAAAAGTTAGTTTTAGATATAGTGTATAATTAATCGCCTTTATTCTTATAATTCTTATTCTTATTGTTCTTTCATCTATATATACATATATATCTTATACTTTTAGATTTTAAAAACTTCTATTTTATTTTCATTTTTTTTTAAATTTATCTTACACAAATAAACGAGTTTTGTCCCACTACTGTGTTATTGCATAATATTTCACATTATTTCATTCATACTAAAACAGTATTCTTGCTAAATCTGCCTCCCTTTCTGGGTAGAATACACATAAAATAAGAAAAGTTAGTTTCAGGGTGAAAGGGCCTTAAGCCATGTTTCTAGTGTTCCATGTCCCATGTATAGTATTGTGCCTGTGTTTCTGTTTATGATCTGAACCACAGCACCACTGTTCCAAGTTACAATGCTCAAATAGGTCTATATACCTCACACAAGAAACTCAAGAGTCATGCCCTCAGGTCCCTAACAGGCATCTGAGTTCCCTTTGACCATTTTGTAGGGAAGGGCCCAAAACAGTGTCTATTACTAAAGAGTCCCACAGAGCATGCTCCTGAAAGGCAGGGACTTTCAACAGGATGCTCTATAGAAGATACTGTAGCATTAATACCACTCCCACTAGCTCGCAAAGGAATTTTGTCCAATTATGCCCAATACTGCAGTTATTATTTTTCTTTGGACCCACCCATGATATATTCTTATGAATTTAGTTGGTTCTATTTCCAAAAGTATAAACAAATTAATCGATTAGTGACCCTGACTAGAATAAAGCTGACGATCAATACATTTCTAACCACAAAGTTGTTTGCAAAGTTGTTGTTCTGACCCATAGTCTTTGTTCTTTCTTGGACAGCAGCATAATTGCCCCCGAATTACCCTCATACAAGGATGCTTTTTAAAAGGTTTGTCTCCCAAAGACTGCCATTTCAATGTATAGTTCTACCTTTCACCACTCCATACACCACAAACGTTTTTCAAGAAGCTGGATTCACTAAGAATGCTACTCATGCCGTCACGTCAGTATGTGGCAAATATTAAGTTTGCTACTCAGATTCAGTCAGGTCACTATATGCAGTACTGGCTAATGTTGAGGATGTTAGGGTTGATAAGTATTGCATGTTAGTGGAGTATTAATCCCATAGGATTGCTGATAGTACTGGCTTTCAGGGGTGAGTTATCAGATGCATGACCCCTCAGTGAAAGGGGTCACAGGCTCTAGCATGGTAGAGACCCAAGGTAGTTTGTAACAAAAAGGGTTTGTATTTTTAAGAGTAGTGCCCAACTAGGCAGAGATAGTCCCTGTGGATGCTTCCTTTACAGGCTGAGTAGTAGTTTGGTGCAGGAGAATAGAAGACGTGGTCCACATCAAACCATATCAACCAGCTAGGTGAGAGCAAAGATGCCTTCAAAATAAAGAAATTAAATGTGTCTACATTTAAAAAAAAAAAAATACCGTAAAGAGCAGTAAATAGTAGTCAATGAAACAAAGTCAATATTTTTTCATGCTTGTTCAATGAACCATAAACAATTATTGCAAATGCTCCTGTGGAACAATCCTTAAGACACCTAACAGTTTATAGGTGGTAGGCAATTAAGGTCACAGTTACAATAACTTAGGACACTAAAGAAACCTTTTTACGGACTCTGAAAAAATGCCAGAAAAGAAATGCCTAGGGTTCCTGCTCACCTGCATGAACATGCCATAGGCCTGCTATAGGGAGGCATGAGTACTGCAGATGTGTCCAGAGCAATAAACTGCAATGTATGTAATGTAAGACACCTAAGACGGTGCTTCAGGGAAACAGAAAGGACAGTTGATCGTCCTTGCAGTGGAAAATTACATGTAACCATGTGTCGCCCCCAGACGTGATTGAGAACTTGCAAAGGCCTTGGTGGAAGAGTGGAGTAACATCTCACAACAAGAACTGACAAAATGGTGCAGTCCATGAGGATGAGATGCACTGTAGTACTTAAAGCAGCTGGAAGCCACACTACATACTGACTGTTACTTTTGATACTAACCCCCCCCCCCCCCCCCCCCCCCCCCCCGACCCCCCTTTGTTCAGGGACTCATTATTCCATTTCTGTTAATCAAATGTCTGTGGAAGTTTTTGTCTCAGTTGTTGAATCTTTTTATGTTAATACTAATATTGACACGTTTTTTTATTTGCTGGAAATAAAAGCAGCTGAATGTGAGAGGATGTTTCTTTTTTGCTGAGTATACAGGTTCGTTTTGTTCCGTAATTTCATTCAAAAAGTGGAACTTTCATATATTCTAGATTAATTACACAGAAAGTGAACTATTTCACTCCTTTTTTTTTGTTTTAATCTTGATGTTTATGGCTTAAAGCTCATGGAAATTAAAATCCAGTATCTCAAAATAATACAATTAAGAATTTTATTATATATTATACTATACTATGCTACTATACTATATTGTAACTTCCTCTCATGCAAATTATTGCTAAATTCCTAAATTATTAATTGTATTGGGTCTGCCAAATGCTGTAAATGTGAATGTAAATGGATTGGAACACCCTGATAGCACCCTAACTGATGAGATCTGCTGCCCCAATGGACAGAGAGATTGGGTAGTCTCAGCAAGGTCACCTTTGACTGTGGGTTTAACCTCTCTGTATGAATCACCAACTGAGGACTGTGGCCCAGCAGTTCAAGAAACATTCTTTAACACAAGAGCCCCATGTACACATATTCTGTATACCCTTACAGTACATGGAAGGTGTTCTGTGAATGGTGTGCACCCCATAATCAGGGTCTGATGCATTGCCTGTTTCCGAAAATACTAGGTTTTGCAGGGACCTCTGGACAGAGACAAATTCACACATGTGCTATAGGTGTATGTGGCTTCCATCTCAGTGCAACACAGCAGAGAGAATGGCATCTTACACATTTTATAAGCTTTCTGAAAGGGGAATATGTTTCCAGAGAAAGGTAGAACATGCACAAGCTTTATTAAAACTTTCTAGTTATATTTAATGTTGTGAAACGTCCAGAAGATAAGTTAGCACCTGTTATCAATTATATTACAGTAGCTATAAATAGGCATTTCCTCACCAGTCCCACTTTTTCTTTCTTTCTTGGAGTTAAGACAAAAAGCACATCTTGTCATGTTGCTGAGAAATGGCAAAGCACAAAGACTGATGTCGCGAAGACTTTTCCATGGTGGGAAACTGATCGGTAAAAAGAACTGGCAATTGAGATCCCTTTAATACATACATGTGGGAAGTGGGGGGCTGCCTAACAAAATGTCCAGGTCCTCTGGCAGAAAAACAGCCCCAAAACATTAAAGAGCCTCCACTATATTTAATCGTGGGCATGAGGTACTTTTCCATATGGCTACCTCTCTGTGTGCACTAAAACCACCTTTGGTGGTTATTGCCAAAAATCTCTATTTTGGTTTCATCTGACCATAGAATTCGATCACCTTTTGAAGTTCCAGTAGTGTCTGACAAACTGAAAATGCTTGAGTTTGTTATTGGATGAGAGTAGAGGGTTTTATCTTGAAACCCTTCCAAACAGCTTGTGGTGATGTAGGTGACTTCAGATTGTAGTTTTGGACACTTTCTGACCCCAAAACACAACTAACGTCTGAGATTTTTTGGCCACTCGATCCATCCTCGATCCATATCCAATTCCAGGTTGATTCATAACATTTCCAGTTGACTGGAACTTCTTAATTATTGCCCTGATTGTGGAAATGGGCATTTTCAATGCTGGTGCTATTTTCTTATAGACACTTCCCATTTTGTGAAGCTCAACAACTTTTTGCCGCACATCACAACTATATTCATAGCTATTTGGCCCATGTGTTACCTTATATTTATACTTATATCCCTGTAAAACAGGAAGTCATGGTTGAACAATTTCCTGTTCCTATTCACCCAGGTGTACTAAAAAAATAAAATATCAATGGGAATATACTTCAAGTATGTGTCAATAATTGTTGCGCAATTATACAATTATCTAAGATATTTGTTTTTATAAACCTGTGTTGTGTTTGCAATTCTTTGATATCCATGAGAGCAGAGTATTTTTGTGAATTTTTAAAACAAAATATGAAAAGTTTACCAAGGGTGCCAATATTAGTGGAGGGCACTGTACATATAGATACATGTGTAATGTAAGAGACTAAAAACCAAAGGAATATTTCTAGCAGTGATTTAACAGTCTAGTGGAAAGTGTTTATTTGTTATCGAAAAATAATCCATGAGAAGGTGGTGTGATATGTTCCGGCGCGAAGAGGAGCCTGGTTTATACTTGACACATGATTTTGCATGCATGTGCAAAAGCAGTAGGAATGTGATCAGCATTGCTCACACACTCACTGCATATCTGATCTTATTAAAAAGTGACATCTACTATATGGTATGTCAGAGCCAAAAGATCCATTTCCGTCAAGTTTCCAAGTAAAGTAAAATAGCGATTAATACACAGTGATATTAAACACACTGCTGAAGTCTGTCTCTCTTAAAACTTTCCACTGTCATCATGTCGTGTTATGGGTTGCACACCAAATAAAAATGCCTGACCTTACATCCAGAAGTATGTACTAGAATCTAAAAACTGGTATGCAAAACAGACCTTCTGCCAGGTTTGAAGGCTACATAAGAGGTTTTTAAAATTCAAACAATAAATGTAATAGGAAACTCGGATAGTGCTGGCACTCAGTAATGGTCTAGAATAGTACTTTAATTTTTTTTAAACATATTTTTTGTTTATTTTTGAACATATTTTTGCATTTTTTATTGCTGCTGAACAACACTAGCAGTGTCAAGATAGTGAAATAGTGAAAAGACTATAGCATGTTTTAATTTAAATGTGGCTTGTCTGGATGTGACTCCTAGTAACATTTCAAAATATTATTTGTATATTAATTTGCAAAATAATGGGCTGAACCAAAAGTGGAGATTCTCTTGCAACCCCATTTTCAAATCAATTGAGCCCATGTGGCTCCTAGTTTGGTTCAATTTAGTTAGCAGCCCCTCAATGCATTTTCCTATGTGCATGCTTACATAAACTTTAAATAAACATATCCTCATGAATATCACCATATGAATGATTATATGTTTTTCATGCAGTTATCAAGCTGAAACTATCGCTTACATCTTAACTTGAAGAGCTTAGGTAAAAGTGTTTAATGTTTGTGTTAATGTAAAATGTGTGCATGTAGCATCTGGCTTTAGATCAGTTCATTAAAATGTATTTAAAATGTAGCAGCTATGTTGCCATGGTAATGAATGTCTAATGCATTAGCTTATTATGTGAGTGACCTCATGTTAAAAGAAGCATCATACAGTTGGTCACTTCATTAGAGGCCTTCCTCCTTGAAAAATGCATGAACATTTCAATAATAGATCAGGAAGGTGAAATCACACACACACACACACACACACACACACACACACACACACTACTACTACTACTACTACTACTACTATTACTACTACTACTACTACTACTACTACTACTACTAAGACACAAAAAGGAGTCGGTGTAGTAATTTGTCTGCTACCTGCTTTTAACAAATTCTTATAAATATCCAAATAGATATTTCCATCTGTCTCTCTCCCCTTCATTTTCAAACACAAGGTACATGTGCTGCCCTGCTGTAGCAATCAGAGCAGACATCATGAAGTAATGCATAGAGGAATCTATAAAAGGTTATAGTGTCACAGGCTTTTTGTTACTGCCTCTACTTTTATGTCCATTTTACTCAAATGCAATGTACCGGTAGCCAGACAGGTCTGGATGCACACACACACACACACACACACACACACACACACACACACACACACACACACACACACACACACACACACACACACACACACCCCACCAGTAATAGCCTCTCATCCTCAGGTGCACCATTCTTATCAGAGATAATTACATTTGCTTGACAGGGATAATGTTCTTCTTACTTGACCTACCCCATCAATTTGAACATATGAAGGGAACAGACAGAAGGACCAAAATGATGAAAAATGAACAGGTAGATGGATGATGCCATTAGGTAGAAGATAAATAGACAACAGCATTTTTATTTTGTGATAAAAGGTTTATTTTATGTGCTCAAGTAAATTAAGTTAAGTGATGATTAAACAGGATTCATTCAGCTGACACGCTTGTCGACAAGCACAATCAGCTGTGTTTGGGTACATGTGAGTGTTTGCTCAGGATTACTAGTACTGTGTAAAAGCTGATGAGTTATGTTTACTCAGATCAATTAAGGAAACTGATTGCGTTAAACCATACAATTAAAAAAATTGGTTGCATGGAGTAGAGCTAACTTATAAAGATTTGAGTACACTTATTTAAAATCACTAAGTTAAGCATAAAGGTCTAATTAAGTCAATTTTGAAATACTTTTTGGTTTAAACAGTTTGGTTGAAAATAAAACTTCTCAATCTCACTCTGAGTAACATTTTTTATCCTGGGACAATTTATCTTAGCCAGTCTGCCTACTGGAACAAAACATGGGGAGAGCATGCAAAACTCCACACAGACAATCAACTGACCACAGGTTCGAACCTAGGACTCTGGAGCTGTATGTGATTAGTAGCTATGAACTATTCATTGATTGACAAGCATTAAATGTAACTACAAATTTTAATTGATTACCTCTTGCCTATATTGTTCAATATTTGTTAACTAACTGAATTAACATTAAGTGAAAGAACACACAAACAAGGATTTTTGTCTGAGGCATTTGAAATAAATTTGAAAGAAGAAGGTTTGATCTAGGTTTAAACCATTATTACTATTATAGTTGTGGTATAAGACATGGTATGTTAAGGTTGGTGTGGAAGAACTTGAGTGGCCTGCACAGAACCCTGACCTCAACCCCACTGAACACTTCGCCCTAGGCCTCATCACCCAACATTAGTGCCTGACCTCACTAGTGCTCTTGTGTGTGAGTGAGCACAAATCCCCATAGCCACACTCCAAAATCTAGTAGAAAGCCTTCCCAGAAGAGTGAAGGTTAGTATAACAGCAAAGGGGAAATAAATCTGGAATGGGGTGTTCAAAAAGCACATACAGGTGTCATGGTCAAGTTTCCACAAACTTTTGGCCATGTAGTGTATATTATTTTCGGGCTTGTGTTCAAAAGGATGACATGGCAAATTAATTAAATGCAGCATGTGTGCATTTTAACAATTCAAATCATTAAACACAAAAAATCCTCTTATTCAAGTCACTTGAGTTTGTTTTCAAAATGGTTAATGACAAAATATCAAGAGTTTGGGCTCTCAAGGAGAAATAGGAACAATAAGTTATAAAAGACCTCTACACTATGGTATAGCATCCATCCTGTCAGTATTTGTACCAGGAGCATGCACATAGATTACAATGTGCTCATAACTGCCAAAAAGCATGCCTTTAGTAAGTCATTCACTGAAACAGAATTTTGAGCAAAATTTTTTCCCTTGCCAAAGATGTTCTTCCAGTGATTTTTAATATCCTTTTAACAGTTGTAACCCAGGCATTATTTTAACAAGAAATTTCAGACATAAGTTAAATGACACGGATACATCAATACAATAATTATAAAATAAACCTGAAAACCAATAATAATAATAATAGTAATAATAATAATCAAAGTGAAACAGCTAGGAGAATTAAAGCCCACTGCAAACATCAGGGCTCCAACAGAGCTGTGAGAGGGAGTGTGAGTAATAGAGTGTTCAAACAGTAAACCTCTGACCGCACACCACAATTTACATAGCGCATGGGGTTCCAATGCGCCGTGAAAGAGACACATAACATATTCAGCAATGAATATCCATCCAAGATCGTTCAATTTAGTGTCTGCAATTACATGAGGAAGAAGCACCAGGCATAGGATAGGAAGAGCTTCTTATTACCACAATAGCATAGACATACAATGCCAACACTGTAAACTAACCCAAACCATCACAATAATCATGTATAAAAGTATGAAGTAGTTGTGCTTGATTTAAAAGAGATACAAGTTTTTACAAAATGGTGGACGATGTTGCACTGCAGTTGTTGTGCCTGTTATCCAGTTTGATAGTGTTGTAAAAGATTTATGTCACTTTGTACAACCTTCAGATTCACTTTTAAATAAATGCCTGATGGAAATGACGCAGGCCAAAGCTTCTTACGTTTTTACACATGTAGTATAGGGATGTAAGCGTTTTCAGATGTTTCAGTTTGAACAAGCAATTTTTGCTAAATGTTTTGAAACATCAGTATAGATGGAGAGAGGTTTTTTTGTTTGTTTGTTTGTTTTTTTTTAAAAAAAGATGATTTCAGATGTCTCCAGATTAATGTAGACGTAGCCTCAAACTAGCACATATCCTGGGTGTACAAAATTAAAAAACAAACAAACAAACAAAGTAAATAAAAAGCTGTCTGCAAGTTTACCCACAAGGGTTAAACATTTAAAGAAATCAAAGCAAAAGCTATCCCATACTAAGTTACTTTGTCTATATGTTTCACTCTTGTTAATTTCCTGATCATTATATCATCACATCATAAAAATTACAACATGACAATGTTTATTTTACACTGATAATTATGTCAGCTTCTGTAATTAACCAGTAAGTCAAACAGGATTTCTCCCCAAAGTTATTTAGCTATAAAGTCTCTCTGTCAACAGTAGAAGAGAAATCACTTCACACCTTAACTTTTTTGTTTTTGCAACACAGTATGAAAATCAAATTAGTTATGCAGCCCTGAAGTCAAAAATCCCCAGTGAACCAAGTAACCTGCCTTCAAAGTGATGGAACAAAGTTGATGGTAAAATTTAGATACAAAATTTCCAACTAAATCATTTAATCATAGGTGATGAAAGAAATTAATTTGTTGGTTCAACCTTACAAGTTGCTTTGGCTTTGAATTGAAAGTTTTCTGTTGTAATGCAAAGTTAAACTCTTTTTTATTATTATTATTATTATTATTATTATTATTATTATTATTATTATTATTTTAATCAGTGATTGTATACACCAATATACATATGGGACAAACCCTGTCCAATCAGTGTCAATACTTTGGCATCTAATAATAACAAACTTAAACAGACCTCTGGCCAAATGCTAATATTGTTGAAGATCACGCCTTTTCTGTTTAACAGTGTAAAGAAAAATCTATATGTTCAGTTTGTTTTGGACTTAATTGAGATTGAGATTGACTTAATTGTTTTATCTGTGCAAAGTGTATTAAGACTGAAAACAATGATTGAACTGCATCTGAAAAGGTTTAAGCAACTTTTTCGTGATGCAATGTAATTCCTAAGAAACATTAAATGCTAGATCTCCCTGCTCATATTCTTTCTCTAGGCCCTTTGATAAGTAATACAGTGCATCCGGAAAGTATTCACAGCGCTTCACTTTTTCCACATTTTGTTATGTTACAGCCTTATTCCAAAATATATTAAATTCATTATTTTCCTCAAAATTCTACAAACAATACCCCATAATGACAACGTGAAATCTTTGCTAAATTTATTAAAAATAAAAAACAAAAAAAGCACATGTACATATTCACAGCCTTTGCCATGACACTCAAATTTGAGCTCAGGTGCATCCTGTTTCCACTGATCATCCTTGAGATGTTTCTACAACTCGATTGGAGTCCACCTGTGGTAAATTCAGTTGATTGGACATGATTTGGAAAGACACAAACCTGTCTATATAAGGTCCCACAGTTAACAATGCATGTCAGAACACAAAGCAAGCCATGAAATCCAAGGAATTGTCTGTAGACCTCCGAGACAGGACTGTATCGAGGCACAGATCTGGGGAAGGGTACAGAAACATTTCTGCAGCATTGAAGGTCCTGGAAGAAGTTTGGAACCACCAGGAGTCTTCCTAGAGATGGCGCCCCGCCAAACTGAGCGATCGGGGGAGAAGGGCCTCAGTCAGGTTGGTGACCAAAAAGCTGCTGGTCACTCTGACAGAGCTCCGGCATGTCTCTGTGGAGAGAAGAGAAGCTTCCAGAAGAACAACCATCTCTGCAGCACTCCACCAATCAGACCTGTATGGTAGAGTGGCCAGACGGAAGCCACTCCTCAGTAAAAGGCACATGGCAGCCTGCCTGGAGTTTGCCAAAAGGCACCTGAAGGACTCTCAGACCATGATGAAACAAAAATTGAACTCTTTGGCCTGAATGGCAAGCGTCATGTCTGGAGGAAACCAGGCACCACTCATCACCTGGCCAATACCATCCCTACAGTGAAGCATGGTGGTGGCAGCATCGTGCTGTGGGGATGTTTTTCAGCGGCAGGAACTGGGAGACTAGACAGGATCGAGTGAAAGATGAATGCAGCAATGTACAGAGACATCCTTGATGAAAACCTGCTCCAGAGCGCTCTGGACCTAAGACTGGGCAACGACCATAAGCACACAGCCAGGATAACAAAGGAGTGGCTACAGGACAACTCTGTGAATGTCCTTGAGTGGCCCAGCCAGAGCCCAGACGTGAACCCGATTGAACATCTCTGGAGAGATCTGAAAATGGCTGCACACTGACGTTCCCCATCCAACCTGATGGAGCTTGAGAGGTCCTGCAAAGAAGAATGGGAGAAACTGCCCAAAAATAGGCGTGCCAAGCTTGAGGCTTGAGGCTCTAATTGGTGCCAAAGGTGCTTCAACAAATTATTGAGCAAAGGCTGTGAATACTTATGTACATGTGCTTTTTTTTTTTTTTTTTTAATAAATTTGCAAAGATTTCAAACAAACTTCTTTCACGTTGTCATTATGGGGTATTGTTTGTAGAATTTTGATGAAAATAATGAATTATCCATTTTGGAATAAGGCTGTAACATAACAAAATGTGGAAAAAGTGAAGCGCTGTGAATACTTTCCAGATGCACCGTATGTGCATTAGAGATTTGTGTCAAAACTGTGTTTTTTCAAACAGTGGTCAGTGAACTTCAAAAATCTCAGCAAGTCACTTGCAAACCGTAAACAGCTTTTTGAAAGTTGTCAAAATGAACTTGGTACTGAGAATCCTATTTTTGTACATGAGAAGGAATTGGTTCCTGTTTCAGAAGTGACAAATATGGAGTACACTACAGCAAAGAGAGATTTAGACAATTAGAGATTTTTGGGGGACTGATGACATACAACAAGCAGTCGCAGTAAAGTGGCTTATTCTTAATGGTAACAAGGACATCAGAGAACAGTCTCAGATAAACATCAGTGCAAGTGGGAAAGTGCCTGTCTTTGGACTTATAAAGAACATTTATTTTGTAGACTTGGATTGTAAATGTGTTGATGTTGACATAAAACCAGTATTTGTAATAAATAATGTTAATGAACAAGTCCTGAGTGTGACTATTGAGCATTTTTTACTGGGCAACCTTAAAACAAATTCTTAAAGCTAAAAAAAATAGTCTTTAAAGACACAAGGCTGACCTCAAAAGATATCTCTGACATTAATTTAGCTTTATTTGCAGGTAAAATAACTAACTTTAAGATTTACTTTCTAAGTAAGAAAAAAAGATTCATAATCTTAAAACAACCTTAATAATCTTACACAATCTGCTATTGCATAGTATTTTATTCTCAAAACAAGATCAACAAGATTTTACGGCTAGATATAAGATTGCAGGTCTTGGCTAGATCAGGAGTTTTTGCAGTGTAAGCAATTTGTAGGAAGGGGGTGACAGAATAAATAATCCACTTTGTTTTCATTACACCTGTGACTATATTTCCTGTGAGCCCTCTCAATCACTGCTGATGGTGTTCCAAATGTGTGAGTCAAGCAGGCTGAAAGTCTCATTGCATACAAAACCTGTTTCACTCACCTGTAATCACCTGACCCTGAAAGACTGTATGATTGTACAGTTTACCATAAACAATTCTACAATCTACCATAAAACATTTGTTAACAGCAAATGTATGAATGTCTGATGTATGAAACTTTATACTAGCATCTTTTTATCTTTGAAAGAAAGCAGCCACTTAGCCTTGCTAGACCGTACCAGCCATCCTTTGTTATGGGCAAGGTTAGCATGCGATGAGCACTGACTATGGACCTTCCTAAACTGTGCCATAAACCCTGTGGTTATCCATCAATTTTGGTCAAGTAAGTAAAATGAAACTGTCTATTGCACAAGACCTTGTAGGTGCATGAATTTAAACATGGGCATTTGGAACCGATTTACAAACAGTACAATGCACCATTCCAGTTTCAGTCACTCTCAGTAATTACAGCTATCAATCATAAATGCTGACTGTCGAAAATTTAGCTTGTATTTTTCTCATTTGTAAGTCGCTTTGGATAAAAGCGTCTGCTAAGTGAATAAATGTAAATGTAAATGTAAAATTTATGAGCCTAACTAGCTAGATATTTAATAACCTACTGCCCTGGAACATTAGTAATTAGTAAATTAGTAATTTTTTAAAACCAACCTAAGTCCACACTTTGTAGTTGCTCCAGTGTGTAATTCTTATATGCACTTAGCTTTAGCCTTGTTTAGTCAGGAAGAGCCACTAAGAAAATTAAACTGCACATGTTGCCATAGCAGAGGAGGCCAACAGTCTATTTCCCACTCATTTTCTGTGCATGTGAGTAAAAAGGTTGTGATGGAAACTATGTGACTATGAATTTATCCTGTAGTAGTTATGATAATATTAAACAGTATATTTAAAAGTGAAGCCACTAAGTGTTATGGGATCGGGGGTGCTGTACATGCCCTCCCTGCTTTCCCCAAAGCCAAAGCTGTACTTTTTTAAAAAAGTGATTTTTCCATACCACCAGTTACAAACATTAACTTGACAGTTAAATTTAGCATGTGTCATATGATGAGGATCTTGCAGACACATTGTTGCTGTAAGACCTTGAAACATCATCTATTTAAATGCTTTGTAGCATGCTCCTCAGTGTGTGATCTATGGGTATGATAATGTTGATCTATTACGGGCCTTCCATTTCAGGTATGCATCACACATAAAGTCAGAGTAGTACCTTGGGAGAAATAAATAAGTGTATGTGGTGGCTTTAGCATTCAGTTTGTAGCTGGTCTCCGATGTGCATTCACCATGCTTGTTTAAGCAATCAGTTCCACCGGGGCAGATAAGGGATTTGGCATAAGTGTGGCGAATAAGGTACATACTGATATGAATTATTATTCATTGATAACCCCCTTCAGGCATATTTTCCTCTCATGCCTACTGCATAATATAAAGATAAAAATTAGTTCTGCACCACTTAGGTCTTGTCTGAGGTTGCTGCCACTTGCCGAGGCCCAGTCAATGTTGCTACGTGTAACTAATGCAGATGGCCATGTCCATGTAGTCATGTAATCATACAGTCAAAGGTTAGAGAAAGGATTCTGTGACAAACTATGCAAAGCGTTGAGTGGTTGGATAAAATGTCAGGTATTATAAATCTTTATAAATCGCCCAGTCCGAGTTGATTAAGTCTGCCTGTGAGATGGAAATTCCAAGCTAGACCATCTGTTCATAGTTAGACATTCAAAAGCTTTATGGATCTAAAACTGCAAACTCACACACTCCTGAGATCTGGATGTGTGTCTGTTTTCCGTTTATCAGGGGAAAAAACAGTTTTGTTTAATCTACACGCATAGAAGGTAAGTGACATACTGACATTATGCAATGGGTAGGTGTTCTGTCAGCAGACCTTTAATTATACATCTTTTAATATAGTTTTTTCTATGATGAAGATGTTTTTACTCTATTTTTTTTTTCTTTTAGAAGAATAACAACCAATTATGTAATCACTGTTCCATTTTGTGGATATTCAAGTCAGATAGTCAAAATCTTAAATGAGTTCTTGCGAATTCAATTTGCAAAGGGAGACATGTCAGAAATGACTTTTGACAGTGTGATGACTGTCAGAGTTAATAAGCAAAATAATAAGGGAGGGGGGACATTTCAGCACATTGCTATTATTGTGTATTCACAGTTTGAGCATCTTCACATTTGTGTTAAAGATGTGTCAGAAGAAACTTTTTCGGTTTTATTTGATTTATTCAATTTATACTGTTTATTTTCTATGTAGACTTCTTATGCTATACTTATTGACAAATGAAGAAATGCATTGCAATTTACAGTACATATTCCCATCTATCTATCTATCTATCTATCTATCTATCTATCTATCTATCTATCTATCTATCTATCTATCTATTCATGCTTCCATCCTTCCATCCATCCATCCATCTATCATTCTCAAGAATCAGTCAGAAAGTTCCTGAGTATAGATTGTGGGAATCTAACGTGGTTTTTAAACCAAATCACACACATGATGATCATTTAAGCTAGCATCTTATTCTACATGGCCATCTTGCACAAGAAACACTTATGCCACTTATTGAACACATTTTTGCAAAAAACCTCACTTACATGATCATCTCCCAGGGAAGACAATGCAATATCTGATTCCTGTCCAATTTCTTAATACCCAGGTTTGTGGATGTTTACTAGTTATATCCCCCCTCTCCAACATAAATTGACTACTTTAACCACATACTAAATGCAATAACGTTCATTATTTTATCCATAACTAATAGAACCACTCATTTGTGGCTATTACAAATGCCAATGTATATCAAAATGAAATCCATTAAAAACATTGCAGTACTCTACGGCAATGTATTTACATCAGCATTGTTAAAGCACCATTCTCAGTCATTCTTTTAAAGTCCTGTACTCACAAAAAAAGTGACCTCAAGATCCAATAACTCTATTTACTTTACCGATATATTTAAAAGTGTAAATGTGTTAAAGTGTGGAATTGTTTTCATTGTTGGAGCTGGTGTGAACCTATATAGATTTTGTATATAAAATTCATAAATATCAATAAATAAGTAACAGATAAATAAATAAATAGATGTTGTTGAGCTTGCATTTTTCAAAGCGACTAATTTCTCTACTCATTTTACAACACTGTTATAATGCAGTTAGGGATTTCAAAGGTTTCCCCTATGACCTGGTGTCTGACCCTTTTCTTCTCACTCCCTAATTGCGAACTTAAGCCCTAAATTAGATACAGTTAGATGAAACATGCTGGACATCTTGTACAAACTATAGATAAGCACTGTATTTACTGGTGTAAAAATGCTACCTAAATAAAGCTCAGGGTCACAGTTTTGGCAAATACATGCGATGAGTACATCATATTGTAGATGTATTATGTTAGCTCAGACTAATGTCACTCGGACCTGATCCATGCCATCTCTGAAACAAATATCACTGCATTTTCTAGTGTTTATAGTGGAAACACATGCTAATTTAATCAGATTGCAGCAGCATACTTAACTTTAACATTAACTTTTAGTAAAGCATTTATTCAAACCCAAACATTTTTACATTTGCATCACTCTGTGCCATTTTACCAATCTTGATCAAGCCTTGTTTGTGCAGCTTGATCACAAACATTAAGCCTTATGCTGTTCGTGAGTGTGTGTTCCTATCGTTAGTTTACTGGCGGTTGTCATGGTTTCACTGGTAACACCAGGCTAGTGTGATATTCACACAAACAACCCATTTGAAGACCTACTAAAAATAAAAATCCTGTAGGGAAATGGTTGCATATAAAATTAACCTAAACAGTGATATCACAGTTTTGCTCTTTACATTTCCCCCACCTATTTGACAAGGTAAAAAGTCTTGATGTGCCAAAATTAAACATTGATAACACTAAGCTGTTCTATTTTGTGTAAATCAAACACTTCAAGACTGTGTCAGCACAGTGAGACTCATTAACTGGCATTTGGGGCAGAGTGGCTATAGCATACCGAGGTCAGAGCACAGTGTAAGTGTTTAAGGATTCTGTACATTTATGCACAATTTATTCGAGCTTTGACATTATGTCAAGCATGTGACATTTTCTTTGTATGTTCAGATGATGTGTGATCAGATATTCATAACAAGCAGTAAGAAAAAAATGATAAGATCATGACTATTGGCCCCAGCTGGCTTCTACACCTGGCTGCGTGAAGTTCCCTATGTTCTCCTTGTTTTCATGTGGGTTTCTTCCTGGTTCTCTGGTTTACTTCCACCTTTAAAAAACATGCCATGCGGTGGATTGGCTACACTAAATTGCCCCTAGGTTAGAGTAAGTGTGTACATGGTTCCCTGTGATAGACTGGTGTCCCATCCAAGGTGTATATAGGCTGGATCCACTATGACCCTGATTCTAACTAATGAAGAATGATTACATAAAAGTTACTTTGCTTTACACAAAAGCATAATTTGCCATATTGTATGGTATGCTGTTGACTACATATGAAGTCCTGCACTGTGAAAAACACATCTCTTTTAAATGGTTTTCCTTAGATCTGCTTTGCAGGATGTTTTAATGACAGCTGCTTGGGGATGGAGGGGATGCCTGCCAGCTATAGCAGATGACCTCATATCCAAAGCCACATCCTGGACTTCTGAATCGATTTAATGTGGCTCTCACTAAAACTAGGTTCAGAATAGAAATTACCTTTGGGATGCTGATGCTTCACTTCAATTGTTTAAGGCTGTTAAAACCGGCCCCTCACTGGGCTTGTAACATAACCGTAGCTTGTGCAGTGTAGTCATGAATAGGAAGGAAAGAGTTTCTCCAGTGGAAACACAACCCCCTGCTGTTGTGGACCTAACATCTACACAGCAAGGTTGTGAGACATCCTATTGCCAAACTGTTCTTCTGTACTTAAAATGATTTTACGGATTACAGAACCAGACATGAAATACTGGACACAGTCTTTGGGAATGGGTTAGCATTTGACCTTTCTGGCTCAATAGCAATGACTTCAACTCTGTAGTGAAAAACAAAACAAACAAACTTTTTTTTTTTTTAAATACTCCAGCTTATTCTCTGAAATTTTGTTTCTTGGAAATTACCCTTACATTTCCTTTTTGATAAAAGAAAAACAAAACAAAACTATAGTGCATAAAACATTGCACTGTCAGGATGTGTACAATGCAAGTTCTCCCATGGATTAAATGTTTTACTTCATCAGCATTTCAGAGTCATTTTGTAGGCTATGATTTTTTTTAGACAGAAGATTTGTGAACTTCTATCATATGACTAAAGCTGGTACAGAAATACTGTCATTATATAACATCATTGACTTTTAACACACTCCTAAATTCTAAGCATTGAAAGAGTGTAATTTTTCACAATATGTACATGAAGTGTTTACACACGTCAACCACTTATGTGACAATTATATGAAAGCAGTGAGTGCCTTTGTCTACAAAAGCCTCTCACACAAATATGGTATCTTCCTCTAGGGCCACCAGCTGTTTGGATAGTTTGTTCCATTTTTAAAATTGGTTACAATAAATGCATTACAGTGTGCAACGCACAATACAGTGACAGCCAGCTTTGTGTGGTATACCTGATGTGTGATGGTATCTGGCTCTACCAGTCCAACCTTATTTCATTAGAAATTCATACAAATTCCAACAAATAAGGATAGCTAGATGTCATGCAAATTGATACTTTTTAAAGTATGGTAGCTCAGTGGTAGCTCAGTGATTAAGAAGATGGACTACTGATTGGAAGCAAGGCCCCTAACCCTCAACTATTTAGTTGTATAAATGAGATAAAAAATGAGGTAAGACACTCTGGATAAGGGTGTTTGCCTAAATGTTGTAAATGTAAATGATACTAATGAAGTAAGAAAAGGTACAGGCATTAACCCTGATTTAAATGTTGACTTAAACATTAACCCCTGACTTAAGTCATGTAAATTGTTGTGAATTTTCATGTGTGATATCATGTAGAGCAGGCTACATTATCATTATCATATGGCTTCCAGTATAATTTAGGTGAACCATAATTTATAGCTACTTCAGTAAACAACTTACCAAAACTATTATTCTTTTGATACTTTCTCAGCCAGACACAATACCTTAATATTATTGTTTTCTTCATTTTTTTTTCTTCTAGTGGTTAGCATGTTTGTCTTGCACCTCCTAGGTTGGGGGTTTGATTTCCGCCTCTGTCCTGTGAGTACGGAGTTTGCATGTTCTCCCTGTGCTTTGGGGGAGTTTCATCCACCAGTCCAAAGACATGCATTGTAGGCTGATTGGCATTTCCAAATTGTCTGTAGTGTGTGAATGGGTGTATGATTCTCTGTTCAATTTTGCCCTGTGATGGGTTGGCACCGCGTCCATTGTGTCCCCCGCCTTGAGCCCCGAGTCCCCTGGGATAGGCTCCAGGCTCCCTGTGACCCAATGTAGCTTAGGTGGTACAGAAAATGGATAGATGGATGTTGTTTTTTTCTTTTATAATAAAACATACATTCATTCAGCACAGGGAGAACATGCAAATTCCACACATACAGGGCTGTGGCAGGAATCCAACTCCCATCCCTGGAAGTGTGAGGCGGACATGCTATCCACTAAGCCACTGTGCATCCTTATATTAAAACAATGTCCAATGTAATGAATAAATTTGATGATGTGCAATGATATCCATGAATATTAAAAGTTACTTGTCTCTGCATATCAGCAGGTTACTAAGAAAAAGCATTTATGGTTATTGATACCTCTTGTCTCATCCTCATGCCTGAAATTGAAATAGATCTTATATTACAAAAACTTCTAGAATTAAATAACCTTTAATGATCTTTCCCCCACACATCTTTATAGGCTCATTGGAAGCAAAAACCACCTACTCTTTGTTGTGATTACTGTTGTACATTCCTCAAAACTATTATTAACCTTAGTATTATTATTACTACCTTATTCTTCAGCCTGTTCAGACTGTTTTAATTTCCTGTCAATAATTTGAAACCTTATGTGCAAGCTTTGGCTGACTCTAAGGGACATCTTTTACACTTAACCTGAATTTTATTTTGTCCCAGAAGACTATTAAAATGTTCGTGCATCACAGAAAGGACACACATTGTCATAAATGGGAAGGCCCACTCTTCAATAACAACCCTGTTACTCGCGTTCATCTCCACAAGGTCATATCTAACAATCTGCCCAGGTTTTCACATGGACAGACTGTTAGATTTATTTGAAGAAACAAGGTTTGTATCAATATATTTATGCATAAAACCATTACTATACACTAGAAAAAGCAAAAAATGTGCGATATCAGTCCAGTTTACATCACATTAAATGCACCGCTATCTTCGTTAGCTTTGGCTTACTTGTTTGTAATGCCCACTGGATTGTAAGTTGGTTACTTACTTTTAAAAAAAAATGTTTTAAACTTCTCCTTTGATCAAAATCTGACGTTTTTGTCTTAAATATATGACTTATTTGAATCATTTACTTCAAAGTATATTTATAATGTGGTATATTTGACATTTTCAAAGGGTAACTATAACCCTGAAAATATTAATACATTTATGAAATAAAATTAACCCAGCATTTTTGTGAAAATGACACCACTGAATAACAATCCATTTGCTGGGTTAAAATTATCAACGCAGCTTGATGGTTTAGTTTAGCCCAAAATGTGTTCTGTCCTATATAACCCTCTGTAATGCCTTTTTAAAGGTTTGTTTGGGTCTAGTTCTGGATTTCATGCTGGTACACAGTTAAAAGTTACTACTACTACTACTACTACTACTACTAGTAGTAGTACTACTACTACTACTATTATTACTACTACTACTGCTACTAATAATAATAATAGCACCTCCGGGTTGGAGGGTTTGAATCCTGCCTCTGCCCTGTGTGCATGGAGTTTGCATGTGCTTCGGGGGTGTTCTCCAAGGGGTTTTCTCCGGTGGCTTAGTGGATAGCACATTTGCCTCACACCTCCAGGTTTGGGGGCTTAATTCCTGCCTTTGTGTGCATGTAGTTTGCATGTTCTCCCCATGCTTTGGTGGTTTCCTCCGGATACTCCGGTTTCCTGCCCCAGTGCAAAAACATGCATTGTAGGCTAATTGGCATTTCCAAATTGTCTGCAGTGTGTGAATGGATGTGTGAGTGTGTGTGAAATTGTGCCCTGCAATGGGTTGACACCCCGTTCAGGGTGTCCCCCACCTTGTGCCCCTTCAATAGGCTCCAGGCTTCCTGCGACCCTGTGTATGATAAGTGGTACAGAAAATGGATAGATGGATGGATAATAATGATAATAATGACAACTTTATTTAGACCTTCATCAAAGCACATGATATATGCATTCACTTTGAAATTTTAAATGGATGTCATTAGTAAAAACAAAAAAAAAAAAACATGCAAAAAAAAACTATGTTTCATGACACACTCACCAAAGAAGCCCTGGTCTGGACAGTTGCTTTGTAACCAATCCCCTTGCTGAAAGAGAATGGAAAATCAAACACATGGCTTCCCTCTGCATGGTGAGCCAGGCGTGATAAATAATTGAGAACCTACAAGAGCTGTAGCGCACATTAGAGACCAACTGACTAAGGTTAGACCAGATATATTCAGAGTGTGTCCTCCAACCACAACACACATAGCCTATATTAATATGTACATGCCTATGCTACAGCACTAACCTTACCCCTCCAGGGTGTAAAAATATGTTAAACACACTTTTTATCTGCTTCTAACTAGTTTCTAATGTGGGGAAATGTATAATACGTGATGCAATTTTGCAACAGAATGTTTACTACGTGATGTAAATTATATATGCAGCTTAGGCAATCAGAGAAAGATGTGCTTTAAACTCTTTTAATAATGAGTCAGCTGCCTGTTTACTAACTTGAGTGTTTATGCACTCCAAAAACTCCATTTCACTTTAGCGACATCATATGCACACTGATCTGCTTAATTTGTAGGTTAAGTAGTTTGCATTCAAATTTGTGAACTGGTTATATGATCTGTTTCATCACATTTTCCTGCAGCTAGCACGTGATGTTACAAACATTGAAAAAAGTGTTGCAGCACAAAATTAACATATTGTAACACTGAGGTAAAAAAGAATGTATGTGTATAATTTCCATAAGTGGATCAAGTCATAAGTGAGTGTAAATAAGATTTGTATCACATAACGTGAGGTTGAGGACGGATGCAAGTCCAGATAAGAGCTTTATTATAGGAGAAAGGCGGACAAATCCAAAATGTGATACATAGGTCAAACAGGCAAATGATCAGGCAATCTGCAAACGGGCACAGATGAGGCAAAACAGAATTGAAAAACGAGGACAAGATCAGGATCAATACTATGGCACAGAAACAAGGAACAAAGGTTTGGCACGGTGATAACATTCAATATTTCGCGATGAACAAAGAGACATGAGGTGTTTAAATACTAAACAAAATCAAGGATGAAACACAACACAACTGAGTACAATGCTGACACATAAGGGAAACAACCAACGACAGTACAGGGGCGGAGACATGACAGAAATCATAAGAATTGCAAGTCTCAAAAGTAAACAAAGTCAACGACATTGAAACCCGGAAGCGCGCACTTGCACTTCGAGCTTCAGAGCGCGCTGCATGCTACAGCACTAACGTGAGGGGAAATCATGACAGAGCCCCCTCCAATAGAGGTACTCCACAAAACGCTCCCTTCCCTGGTGGTCCTGGCCCTCTAGGCAAAATATCTTCACAGCCCCTCAGTCCTGAAGCAGGCATTGTCCCACAGATAGCAGCCGAGGAGCAGGTATGAGGCTGGGGCAGGTTCGCCGGGGTCCATAGGCCGCACCCAGGCCTGGGAAGCTGGATCATCGGCTTCGGTGGAAAAGGAAGCCAGAGCGACATCCTCAGTGGAGCAGGATGGCAACGCGATGTCTTCAGCAGAATCGGATGGCAGAGCAACGTCCTCAGTGGAGCAGGATGGCAGAGCAACGTCCTCAGTGGAGCAGGATGGCAGAGCGACATCCTCATTGGAACCAGATGGCAGAACTTGGTTGGCCATGTCAGCAGACTCAGGCATGTGCAGAACTTGGTTGGCCATGTCAGCAGACTCAGGCGTGAGCAGAACTTGCTTGGTCATGATGGCAGACTCAGGTGTAATCATAACATTGTTGGTTGTGACGTAAACCTCAGACAGGAATAGGGTCTGGGAGGCCGTCTCTTCAACCTCAGACTTGAACTGGGCATAGGAGGTCTCCTCGTTGTCCTCTACCAGGAACTTGACTTGGGAGGCCATCTTGTTGACTTCGGACAGGAACTTGGCTTGAGAGGGCGTTTCGTCTACCTTGGACAGGAACTTGGCTTTAGAGACCATCTTGTCGACCTCGGACAGGAACTTGGCTTGAGCTGCCGTCTCGTCGACCTCGTAGAGGAACTTGGCTTGAGAGGCCGTCTCATCAACCTCAGACAGGAACTTGGCTTGAGAGGCCATTTTGTCGACCTCAGACAGGAACTTGGCATGCTCTCTGAGGTTCAGGTGTGGGGCGGTCTCTTCTACACCGCAGAGAGATGACATGATATCCCCGGCCTAGCTTGAATGCGGAGTGATGGCTACTGCACAGCCAGCAGGAGGAACGAAGCTCAAGGCGGAGCCTGAGGGGGAAGTAACATTCCCTATGAAGCTAAACAGGGGACCAAAGCTCTCCGCGAAGTCCAAGGGGGAAGCGAAGTTCTCCGCAAGGCCAGAGGGAGGAGCGAAGGTCTACACGAGGCCAGAGGGGGGAGTGAGTTTCTCCACAGGGCCAGAGGGGGGAGCAATGCTCTCCATGAAGCATGGGGGTGAAACAAAGAAAAGGAATGGCGTCTTCAGTGAAGCAGGGAGGTAGAGCGACATCCTCAGTGGAGCAGGATGGCAAAACAATATCCTCAGCTGAGCAGGACAGCAGAGCAATGTTCTCAGTGGAGTAGGAAGGCAGAGAGATGTCTGAAGGAGAGCCTGGCATAGTGACAGGGAAGAAAAGTGGAGCTCTTGGTTGTACCGGGAGGTGGAGCAACATCTTCAACTGAACAGGGAGATTGAGCAGCATCCTCAGTTGAACAGGGATGCTGAGCGGCGTTCTCAGATGAGCAGGGAGGCTGAATGATGTTCTCCGTTTACTCGGCAGGCCGGACGAGATCCACAGTGGGGGAGGGAGTGTTGGAGATGGTCCCAGCCTGGTTGGACGGCTTCTCCTTGACATACCCCATGATGGGGTACATCATGTTGAGCCACTCCCGGTTGGCTCGAATTAGGGAGAAATTCACCTCCTTCTCCCACTTCGGCTTTTCCCTTTCATACAGGGCTTTTTGACCTCAGAAAAATTCTGCTGCATCCATAGTGCGGTGAAGTATTCTGCCATGTAATGAGCAAGTGCCGGTATAGCAGTTTAATAAAATAACAAGTCTAAGGGATCAGGCAGAAATCAATAAACATAGACAGGCAGAGGTCAGGCGATCAGGCACACAGTACAAACAAGGCAGGGCAAGGAGATGAGGTCAAAAACAAGAACAAAGTCAAATCCAGAATAAACAAACAAGGTATCAAGGCATGGTAATGGCAGAGACAAAATGTAACTGAACGTAAATTTGTTCATGATGAACAAATAGACACAAGGGTTTTAAATGTTAAATGAAATCAAGCGTGAAACACAAAACAGCTGAGTACAATGATGTTACATAAGGGAAACAACCAACGACAATACAGGGTTTGCAGCTTTGGAGCGCGCTGCGTACTACAGCACTGGCGCAAGGGAAAATTGTGGCAGTTTGCTTACAAGTACCATCAACTTTAGGAATTGAACATGGTTCTGATACACCACACACAGGTAAATTAGTATTTATAACAAAAGAAAATATTAGTATTTAGGGGGACTTTTATGTCTTATATTCTCTTTGTACTTTATTCTATTATTAATTTATTGGCTCACATGGGTATGACTGTGAATGTTGCTGTATTAGCACCAAATTAATTTCACATAGCATATGTGACAATATAGTCACACTGCACAGTGTGTTAATCAGGTTTGTGCTCATATTTTAATTGAATAATGTTTAGCTGTTGTTCCTATAAAGTAATGCTTGATGGTGCCACTTTTAAGGTGAGATATTAAATGTTAATTTTGTGCAAGCAAAAATAATTTCCTATTATTTTACTCAAAGTACTCAAGGTAGCTGTCCAGTGTTGAACAATTTACATAAAATGCTACATACGAATAAGGATCCAGCCCTTTTAAAAATTTTCACTGATTGATTAAATAGCATTAAGTCTATATCTAGTACATAGAAATTAACAAATAAAGGTACACTGTAAAACCGGATAAGTTTTTAAGTTGATAAATCAATTTCTTTAAGCCAAATACACTTAAATATAACAAGTTTGAGTTACATTTTTTGTTATATTTAAGTGTATTTGGCTTAAAGAAATTGATTTATCAACTTAAAAAATTTGAGGTAATTAGTTTCCTTAAATTTTTTGAGTTAAATGAACTATCTGGTTTTGCAGTATACCTGCCTAAAGATCTGCCATGTAATTTTGTGTGTGTGTGTGTGTGTGTGTGTGTGTGTGTGTGTGTGTGTGTGTGTAGTTGTGCAATATTTTTGTATAATAGCACAGCTTGGAAAGTTTCGGTAATAACATAAATGATTGGTTAATGCACTCATTCTAATATGTTATTTGTCATGTATCAGAGAAGGAATTCTGAACTAAAGTTCCCAGTAGCCACTATACCACACCATCATGTCACATGATCACCTGCACCTGAACTTCATTCATGTTAATGAGGACTCCTGTATATAGTCACAGTTTGCACTGCACTCCTTGTCTTACATTTGTCTTTCTTTGCCGTCGTTTCTGTTGCTGTGTTTGGTCTTTGGTTTATGTTTATTCTTAGCCTTAGTGTTTTTGTCACAAGTTCTATAGATACTGTTTTGTTTATTGTTATTAAACCTAATCTGCACTTGCATCCGTCTCTGTCTTGAAATTGTGACATTATTGTTTCAGTAGTAACAACTCATGCACAGGGACATGCACAGCAGATGCTAAATGAATAAAAAAAAAAAAACTGCTGTTGTTTAACAAAGCAAAATGTATAATTGTTGACATGGTGACGTGGAGACATTTTTTAACATTTATGGAAGGTGTGTTTGGTTTTGGCTCTTTGTAACAGTTTCCTAACTGTTTTCAGCACAGATGAGAGGGAGAAAGAGAGTGTTTGTATGAGAGAGAGAGAGAGAGAGAGAGAGAGAGGTGAGGAGATGACTATTTATTGCAGCTATAAGGTCGGTAAGAACAGGAACTAACTTCTTTCTCGGACATTCCACAACATTAAATCTAACAATAAACTGTTAAAAAGCATAATGTGTTGTTCAGTAATCAATGAAAATTGTAATCTGTGGCAAATCACTGTTCAGGCCGAGTAGCATCCTCTGGGTTCTCCAATTTGAAACATGGCAGTAGGTGGACTGCTCACTGTAAATTGACCTAATGAGTGTGTGTGTGTGTGTGTGTGTGTGTGTGTGTGTGTGTGTGTGTGTGTGTGTGTGTGTGTGTGTATAGCCCTGAGATGGACTGGCATACCATCCAGGGTGTAGACTGAGATACACAGTGACCCTGACCAAGATGAACTAATATGCTTTAGCATAAACAAGTAAGAAGCTAGACCTTATGGGGTTAAGTTAAGATGTAACCTCCCTTTCATAGTCTAAACAAAAAAGAGTAAATTCAGACTAAACTGCACGTCACACCAGTTGTTATATGCATGTAATAACATGTCTATTACACTATATTACAGACCCGTCAAGCCTACCAAATAGGGCAAGACTATAGTAGGTTGGTCCTTATAATAGGTTCTGTAAATATTCACTCTTTTTATTTTATTGATTTGGATATACTTAAATGATAGATATTTTTGCAGAACTATCGGCACAGTTAAAACTCTAAACTGGAAATATAAAACTGCTGTATGATTTTAAACAGCTGGAAACCTTTTTCTGTTGCTGAAATTCATTCTTTGTTATGCGTCTCTCTTGCTTATCTAAACCAGCAACATGGTCTAGCACATTTATTGTAACACAAATTTATTTTTAGTTATAGTAGTCCTGGTGGTGAAGGTTAAGGTTGAGGTTGAGAACATTTTCTACATTTTCTTTTGACTTCATTTGTATGGAATTGAATGGAATCCAAACACATCACTCTGACTAACTGAATTAGTATGATTAGGAATATGTTATCCTTTTAATAAAATTATACAAAGACTAATTTTCTACGGACCACATCAAGTGAGATAATGGCAGGCACTATGGGGAAGTTTGCCACCCCTTTAGCACCCCAACAACTGTCATATCACCTACTAAATTCCTACAAAAGAAACATTTATAATTTCATACTTTGGAAAGTATCTTTCATTCTCCAGCAGTGATTATTTTTAGTGCTGCAAGCATGGCAGAAGGAATTATGGTTTATTAGACAAACTCTCATACTTTTATTCAATGCAGTGATTATATCTTGCTCTGAGAAGCTTGTTATGTCATGCTGTTTATAAGTTTCTTTACTTATAGGAAGCCAGTGTATGTATAATCAGATTTAAAGATTATGAAATCTGGAATCTTGTGCCCAGTAAAATGTTATAGCTGCTTTTAAAAGACTCTTGTGATCTACTCTAATCATTCACATTAAACATTGTAGCCTCAGTAAGACTAAATACATAACTTAGCAAAAAAAAAAAGTTGTAATTAAATGCCTAATCAAAAATATCCATATTTGAATGTTTAGTATTTTATAATTAATATTTACATTAATTACAATCACTTAAATTAATCCAAATCAACTATGAATACATCAGTTCAGTTTGGAATAATCAGATTTTTGGTTTTACAGTTAGACATAAAGAGAGATAAAGACTTCTACAATATATTTCAGAGAATGTCACAGAGGAACAGAAATTTTGAAGATCCTTGATCAATTTCCTGAGTTTGAAATGAAATGAAATGCTTTTTCAACTGTAATTTTCTTCTGCTGCAGCAATATATCTTATTTCTACAAGCAGATTGTTGCAGGTATATCCCAGTGCTTCTTATTTAGATAGCGTATTCTATGTCCCTTAATAACAAGAAATACTTTATAGAGGCAAGTCTCAGAAAAAACAGGTCAAGCACTTTACTGACATTATTAGCATAATTAGTTTGCATAAAAACTATGTCTATGCACTATCTAGTCCAGATATAGTGTATAAATGTGAAACTTAAGAGAAGGAAAATAAAAACTTCCTTTCTGTTAGATCTCTTTTTTAAATGTCAGAAGAATTGAAGTTCTGGCCTCAATGATTGCCTTTGTATTAAATATACAGGCTTCAGACTTATTAGCAAGACATGGACTGAATCTAAAAGCATAAGTATTTAAAAATGTTGTGTAATAATACAGTTTTATAAATTTTAAGTCCCCAGTCTAATACTTAGACTGTTAATTCTTGTCCTGTGACAGTGGCCCCATACCAATCTGTCTAAAGAAGTGTGGTAAAGGGAAAAGTGGAACCAGAAAAGTAGAACAGGAGAGCAAAGACTCATCCTAGGCTAATTAAAGCAGGAGAGCTCAGATGAGTGACATACAGTGTAATCTACCTCTCCATTTTCAAAAGGACCTGTCAGCAGCCTTCAGACCTGCCTTACTTTTGATTAGAACATTAAAATCATTTGAAATAATTATGATAATAGCTAGAGAAGCAACTCTGAGAGCAATTTCTTCAGTTTAATTTTTCTATGGCAGAGAGAAGGGTCATCCTGCAGGAGGATTTCTTTTCTTGCGAAGGCAATTATGAATATGTCAGATTAGAGGGAGAGTTCAGAGAGGATTTGCTTTAAAGCTGTCAGCCCTTTTCAGTCATTTCTATTTGGTCAATGAGAAGACAATTTAATGATTTCTGGCAGGTATATGTATGGAGCTATGAGTGTGAGAAATAGGTTTTCCACTTAGAAATGTTTTGGAGATGACCTCGAGCTATTGGGGCTGCACACTGTACTGCTTCTCTTATTTGTTCATGCAGAGGAAGAAAGCCTTCAATGCAACTAATACCACATAGCCTTTGTCTCTGTTACCTTTCTGAAACATATATATTTCAAACAAATACTTTGATCATCATATGAAAAGACTTTTTGCTGAACCAGTGTTGGTCGATCAGACATTAAGGGAGATGCTCGTACCACCATAACAGCGGGTTATGTACAAATATGAAAATTACTCCCTGATACCATTTTTTGTTGAAAAATGCAAACCAATACTTACAGCTTGGTGGTTCTCCAGCCATTTTCCATTTCACTTTTCCTACACAAGGTTTCTAGGGAGCTTATCCCAGGGAACAGTTGCACACACATTCACACACTACATTGGACTCCTACTACTTTGGACTTTTTTTTTTAGCCCTAAGCCACTGTGCCCCCATTTGGGGAGGTTCTGATTTCCTTAAATTTAGGATAACTCAGTTTTAATGTAAGAATAAAAGAAAAAACTAATACCTGCATTTGGATTTAGTCAAAGATTTCATATTTGAATGCATTCAAAGGGGATTCTTAGGGGATATCCAAGCTAGACACTGTATTCTTTAAGATTCACTATCAGTGTCCAGTATTTCTATTATTATTATTATTATTATTATTATTATTATTATTATTATTATTATTATTATTATTATTATTATTAAAAATTTATTTCATTATTACTTTTTATTTATTTTTACAGTTCCTGGAGATTAGGAGGGGTAAAATGGAATTTAAATGTTCTGAGAAATTGCTATAGTCATGTGATAAAAAAGTACACCCCATGGAAATTGTTTTTTAAAATGTTTATTTATTTTTTGAAACATAGCAAAGGAAACATTTTATCCTCTTTGACACAGTGCATATTAATAAAGTTGATACAATATCAGATGACACATAAAATTGACATTCTGTAGTAATTTTCACAATTTAAATAAACCAAAAAATAAAAATAAAAATCAGATCAGTCACACAGCAAAAGTAAGTACACCCCTACATTTTTCACACCTTCAAATCCATAACATTAGAATCAGGTGCTCAAGATTGGATGCCAGTGATTAGAACCTGCTTAGGGAGTGTAGGTGAAACCTGTTTTATCTAGTGTCTGGTGTTCCCTTTGTTATTGAGGTGTGGGGTGTCATCATGCCACAATCTAACGAGTTCTGTAAGGTCTTCAGAAAAAAAAAGGGTATGGATGCCTATGACTCTGGCAAGGGATTTAAAAGGATTTCCAAATTATTTGTAATACATCATTCCACTGTAAGGAAAATAATCTACAAGTGGTGCAGATTTCAAACGAATGCCAATTTGTCCAGGACTGGCCATCCCAGCAAATTTAACCCAAGAGCTGACTGTCTGATGCAAAAAGAAGTCTCCAAAAACCCTAAAATTTCATCAAAGAATCTGCAAGTAAGTCTTGCAACAGTTGGTGTCAAAGTACATGCTTCTACCATTAGAAAGAGATTGTACAAATTTGACCTGCTTGGAAGGCATGCGAGGAAAAAAAGACTTTGCAAGAGTACAGTTTGCATATGAGCATATAGGCAAAGACCAGGCTTTTGGAATAACGTGCTCTGGACAGGTGAAGCACGTCATACCAACTGTGATGCACGGTGGTGGAAATGTTATGGTTTGGAGTTGCTTTGCTGCCTCAGGGACTGGACTGCTTGCATTCACTGATTCAACTATGAATTCTGCATCACATCAAAGAGTGCTTGAAAATAATGTGAGGCCATCTGTGCGAAAGTTGAAGTTGATCTGAAAGTAAACCTTTCAACAGCATAATGATCCTAAGCACACTAGCAAATCCACCAAAGAATAGCTCAAAAAGACGAAATGGGGGGTTATGGAATGGCCTAGTCAAAGCCTGGATTTGAATCCCATTGAAATGTTGTGGGGGGATATGAAACAGGCAGTACATGCAAGAAAACCATAAACATATTGCACCTGAAAGAATATTGCATGGAAGAGTGGTCAGAAATTCTAGCAAGCCTGGTAGACAGTTATGCAAAATGCCTACAATAAGTTATTACTGCTAAAGGTGGCAATACTAGCTGCTGAGGCCAAGGGTGTACTTTTTCCACAGAATGATATTACATCTATTGACATTTCTGTTGAATAAATGATTGAAAGAGCTATTTTTCCTTGTAGTTTTGTTCAAGTATGTGAAGTTTATTAATGGCACTGTTTCAAGGATGATCAAATGTTTGCTTGTCTGCTTATCCAAATATGTCCAAAAAGCCAACAAATTCCACTTATTGTTTCACATGTCTCTATAAGTAGTCTTTAGTAAGCTTTTAGTAGCTTAACCACTTAATAATTTCTCTTATTATTCAGTTATTAATCTTAATGCATGCATATTGTAAATCTGGAGCTGCAGATAGTTCCTGGGACTTATCACAAAAGCACTTTCTACAACACATAAATACTTAGTCTCATGTTCCACATACTATTGGGACTTATGATTATTAATTCCCCACTGTGTTCTCTCTCATTCCATCTTACAATAAAGAGAACAACTTACCTTGTTTACAGCACAACAAAGGGATAATTTATGGGCCTTTCATCATACCAATCACCACACCATTGTGCACATCAAATGCACAGTGTTGGTAGCCATAGAGCAGAGATTGGGAAATTATTGTTAAGCAGGTGTGGGAGTGTAGTGTATTTAAAAGCATTAATGGAGTAGTATTTGTCAGTGTCAAACGATGGGCCAAATAATGCAGTAGTACAGGGATGTCCACTGCCTAGCTGAGAGAGTAAAGAGAATAAAGCATTATTTTGTCAAAGTTCCCAGTGTTGATCTGTTCCCCCACCTTGTGTTTTATTCTCTGACAGCTTGGTTAATTATTTACAAGGTCTATCATGTAGAAAGAAAACAATAAGGCATTTAAAACTGTGACAATGAAAGCTTAATTAGAAATAAATGTGTGTATGGGGGACTGCTGGTGAATACAATGGCTTGATGCCATCGGAATCCACGTACTCTGTTTATCATTCACAACAATGTGTTTCTGCATGTTTGTGTGTGTGTGTGTGTGTGTGTGTGTGTGTGTGTGTGTGTGTGTGTGTGTGTGTGTGTGTGTGTGGTAGAGCATGTGAATTTAATTTATGTGTGAACCCGAGTGGGTCTCGTAGGGATTACTGATTCTTTGAGGGTTGTTAAAACTCTATTATTATTGCTCTATCTGTATGCTATATGTTGTGTTATTCTGACCTCTTGTATTACACAAAGAGCAGAAGTAATTGAGTGCAATAATTGAGGGTGGCATTATAAAGAGTACTAACTCAACCCGGCTGTCAATTTTCTTGAGCATTTTAGCCCATTTAAGTGTTTCCCAACTGAATTGCTAGATTTCTCTAGATTTAGCTTTGCAGAAAAGATGGTTGTACAACTACTGGCACAGTCAGAGATGTGAAACTGGGGTATTGGAGTCAAGATGAACTTAATGTAAGTCATTTTCAAGCTATAAAAAGCTAAAAAAAATAAAAATAAAACAAATAAATAAATAATAAAAATTCCCCTCACTCTAATGCTACACAGTCTATCTAAAATGTAGTGGGAACAATGCCATTTGGAATTAATCATTTAAAAAATGTATTGTCCTTTTAATATAATGAAACAGTATGGCTATCATTTTTTATGCCATTGAAAATAACAAATGACATTTTCATTTTCATTTTCCTATTGATTCTTATTGATTCAATATAAAGTTCAGTTATAACAGTTAACCAGTAAAAATGAAGAGAGGGCAATGGAAAGTAAATGATAGAATTAATCTTTTTAGCTGCTCCCCACTGCAACAATGAAGGGGTTGCATAAGATGACCTTCTTCTCTGAGCGGATGTTAAACTACACATGATCTTTCCACAAACACATTTAATCCATTCAATGGCAGTTTTCTTGTGTTAGGAAGGATCTTCCTTTCGGCGGCTGATGAGGCTATCTCCCTCCCCCTCCTTTTCAGAAATACACTGAGCCCGTTGCAGTGGGTCAGCATCCATACCAATGTCCTCCCCAAGGAATGATTCAAGGAAATTCCACAAAGCCAGCTTTGACAAATCTCAGATGAGCCTCAGGTGGGGTCTGCCAAAGCACACACATTTCACACACTAGAAAACAGGAAGAGAGAGAGAGAGAGAGAGAGAGAGAGAGAGAGAGAGAGAGAGAGAGAGAGAGAGAGAGAGAGAGAGTGTGAGAGAGTGAACTGCCCACCCTCCTGGCTCTTTTTAATAATCTACAGTGGCAAGAAAAAGTATGTGAATCTTTTGGAATTTCATGGTTATCTGAATAAATTTGTCATAAAATGTATCTGATCTTCATCTAAGTCAAGGGTATTGACAAATATAATGTGTCTAAAATAATAACACAAAAAAAAATTCTGATCCCTCATGTCTTTATTGAGAACAACCAAAAAAACCTCATAGTGCTTGTGGAAAAAGTATGTGAACCCTTGAGTTAATGACCTCAACAAAGCTAATTGGAGTCAGGTTTTAGCATACCTGGAGTCTTGTTAAGAAAATGAGTTTGGAGGTGTGAACTACAGCTACTTTGACTGAAGCACATGCTTATGTGAGCCATGCCTTGCCAAAAAGATCTTTCAGAAGATCTACGATCAAGAATTGTTGATTTACATAAAGCTGGAAAGGGTTACAAAGTGATTTCAAAAACTTTAGAAATTCACCAGTCTACAGTTAGGCAAACATTCTACAAATGGACTTTTGCTACTCTACCAAGAAGTGGGCACCCAGTCAAAATGACACCAAGAGCACAACGAAGACTCATCAATGAGGTAAAGAAACAACCCCGAATGACAGTCAAAGATTTGAAGGCATCATTGGAACTGGCTAACATCTCTGTTCATGAGTCTACAATACGTAAAACATTGAACAAGCAGGGTATCTACGGCAGGACACCACGAAGGAAGCCACTGATTGCTAAAAAGAACATTGCTGCATGCCTGAAGTTTGCAAAAGAGCACAGTGACACTCCACAGCGGTATTGGCAAAATGTTTTGTGGACTGATGAAACGAAGATTGAACTATTTGGAAAAACCACACAGCACTACATCTGGTGTAGAAAGGGCACAGCATATCATCATGAAAACATCATCCCAAACGTAAAGTATGGTGGAGGAAACATCATGATTTGGGCCTGCTTTGCTGCATCAGGGCCTGGCCAGCATGCAATCATTGAGGGGAAGATGAATTCCCAAGTATATCAGACAATTCTTCAGGATAATGTGAGAATGTCTGTATGTCAGCTGAACCTGTGTAGAGGGGGGGGGGGTGTCAACCAGTTTCTAATTCTAAGGGTTCACTTACTTTTTCCACTGCCATTTTTAATGTTGAATGAGTGTGTTCAATAAAGACATGAGGGATCAGAATTTATTTTGTGTTATTATTTTAGACACATTATATTTGTCAATACCCTTGACTTAGATGAAGATCAGATCAAATTTTATTACAAATTTATTCAGAAAACCATGAAATTCCAAAAGGTTCACATACTTTTTCTTGCCCCTGTACATGGTCCCTGTGTCTTCCTCAACTTCAGTCTCCTTATGTCTGATAAAAACTCCAACACATAGAGAACATGCTCAAAAGAAATTTGGTGAACAATTTTGGTCCTATTTTCTTGGACTTTAGAATAAGATTCTCGGTTTGTGTAATATTGGAACATGTAACCATAATGTACAAAGTTTTTGCTCTTGGTTGCTACCTTGCTTCCAAACCAATAATTTTGTTTCTTGGCACGAATCAGTGTGATATTGGCACTCACCCGTTGTTCCCCTTGTTTTTTTTCTTGCCATACACACACACGCACACAAACACACGCACACACACAGACACACATACACACTTCAACTGGCCAGCAGAATCTGAGTGTGGGCGTCACACCTTGATCATGATAAATACAAATGTGTGGGCTGTGCTTAGCACAGCTATGTGTCCTCTGCCTCTTGACCAAACAAAGCAACTAACCGAAGGAGACAAAGAACCTCAACAATTTATCAAAGCTAATAGGTCATAGTTTATTCACTGACACACCACATATATCATAAATTCTGATGCTGATGAAGAGAAACGGATAAATGCGGGTACTTATATATTGATGATGGCAGCCACTTATTTCATATTCACTTATTCATATATTTCAGCTTAATAATTGCTGGTTCTCTTGCCAGACTGCCAAGGTGCAATGCAAATGCAAGCAGGGTTATTGTGATAGAACAAGAAAATCTTATTTACTTCTCTCTGCACGTAATCAGTAGTTGCATATGTAAAGGCATGTTTCAGAAAATGACATTCAGCCTCCTGGGTTTACTTAGTAGAATTTAACTGAAGGTGTACAATCCATAATAAATAGTGGTTTTACACACAATTCTTACAGTTGTTTAATGGACATGTTCTCCTCCTTGTCTCTGCCAGGTCCATAAGGAGTAAAAGTGAAATAGCTGGAACAAATCCCAAACAAAATAAACCCTTTTCTTTTGCCAAAAACTTGATTAGCTGCACCAATTGTGACAGTGAATTATACTGTGTGGAAAGTGTTGTTTCCACTTTATTATACACATTCGAACTGCATGCCCTTCTGAAGTATCTAGAAATATGGTGTCACAGGGATAAAGGTCCCTGGAGCGAAACAATAGAAAGCCATACATAGTGTCTGGGTGATGCAGAACCCCCATATCTCCATAAATAGAGCTTTAGTCATTCACATATGTATGTAACCTTTTTGTTACATTTGTGTGTCAAACAATATCTGAGTAACTTTGGACACACATTATCATTTAATGGGGCTTTAAGCCTCATGATCAACTCAGTTAATAGGGTTTCTAATGGGTTCTTTGCATAGTGAAGGGTGCTTTCTGAAGGGATTCTACCTCTAACTCTTTGTTGTAGGGTTCTACAATGAACATAGAAAGGGTTCACACAGAGAGACAAATGGTTGAAGCCTTAGGGCCTCTTAAAAGCCTTATTTAATCTTTTATGCTTCCTGTAACTGTAGATTGATAATGACTGTTATGTTGTGGCAGTGAGAACTATTTAGTTCTCTGAACTAAAATAAAAAAAAAAGTTTTCACTGAACTCATTTTCTGTTGCGTTATATGCAGAGCTGGTTGGTATACATTAGCTAGTACCCACTCCTTCAAGAAAAAAACAGCTGGAGCTGAGTTTATCCTAGCCCTGAGTGTAGATTCATGCAGCCTATAATTAACAATCATGTCAAGTGATTACACACGGGGAAACACCTCCTAGATTTCATGTGCACTTGAGCTATTTAGCCTTTTTCATTGACATGTCTATAATGCATAATCAGCTTTATATATGTGAATACAATAGCGGGTGTAATGGGTTTGGGTAACAGCAAGTGCAACTTCTCTATTTACTGTGCTTGCTATTCGGAAAAGACACAACATTATTTTGGACTTGATTTAATTTTTAAAAAATTGACATAAAATCTCAATCATGAATGGTATTGCCTATTTGTCTTTCAATGAGTGTGTTCCTTTGTGTATACATAATAGTTTTAGGCATATGATGAGACCCCATGTTATAAGACTCAATATTAATGCTTTTTTTAGTTTCATGATAGGGAAATAGAATTGTATAGGCTATTCTTTCAATGTTGACCAGCTGTCACTCATTATACATGAGCTGATTTTATTGTCTGATTCATTAAATTGACCAAACAAATATAGTCTATAGCCTTTGGAGGGCTATAAAAAACTATAAAAAAGAAGACCTCACAAATTCTATTAGTACCTATTCATTTCTTGCAAACATCTGCACCTTCCCCCTAGTCTTGAATCCAATTACAATTAGGCATGAAGATCCTAAGTGCTAATACCAGACATTCTTCATTTGTCCACATTCTAATGACATGCTTAATTAGACTGTGGTGTCTTGCTGACAGAACGAAAGGGGGGATTGACCTTCAGCCTGGCTCCCTGCAGCTCATAATGGCCTCTGTGCTTAAGGGTCCAGCACATAAACAGGATTGATTTTGTAATTAATGATCTATGCTCACTGTGGCAGGTCCAGAAAACAGTACTGATTTCAGAAGTTCGTATGTGGCTTTCAAACCTTGCGAGAATATTTGGTTGTTGAGCCTCTATGCCACAGTGATCCAGTAGACAGTTTAATTTCTAACCTTAGAAAGCAGAACTTAGGAGAAAAAAAAACTCCCTTTCAGAGAGCTTTGAGTAAACAGTTTCACATAATACTGGCAAGATAGGATTTTTAATCAACAAGTAATTAAACCAAGTTACTGATTGGAAGGTAGTATAATTTGTCAATAGGATCTCATAGATTTAACTTTAGAGGAATTAGGAATAATTCATAAACCATACAAACAGTTAAAGGTATAGGTTATAGGGAGGTTAGTGTTTATAATTTTTTGTTACAATTCATATGAAAGCCACAAAAATTATGTAAGCTCATTCTAGTAATTCTTATGAACTGCTTGGGATTCTCTTATTGCTCATGTTATCTAAATTGCACTGCCCCCTTGAAATCCCAGTTTAGTATCTTGTTCTGTAACTATTATGAATAATTCTGCAACTACAGTGAAACTAATAACAGAGATTTGTAGTAACAAGAGTGAGGAATGTCTGAAAGTCTGTCTCAGAAACTGTCTACATGTACTGAGAGTTTAAGGGGTTAACCTTAGAACCAGGCTGCCTTTTAACATGATTTGTAACAGCATCTATATTAAAATGGACAGAGAACACTGTGGTCAACGGTTTGAATCATTCAGACTGTTATTTCATTCATACTTGATTTGGATAATGACCAAGCAGTGGTGAGGCTCATTTACTTGGGTTGCAAGTAATCAATGGAGGAGAAGAACCGGTGACATTAAGTTTTAATCACTCTGTTACATGGCTTTCCACTAACAGTACCCCACAGGGCATGTCTCTGACTTTTATGGTCAAAGAAGACAGGCCACTTTTAAATTCTGATTGAGAAAGACACAAAACACAGAGATAGATACATGGAAAGACAGAGAGAGAGAGAGAGAGAGAGAGAGAGAGAGAGAGAGAGAGAGAGAGAGAGAGAGCGTGTGTGTGTGAGAGAGAGGGAGAAATAGTACACACTGTTTTACTGTGAATTTTGCAAACCAATTTGCCTCCACTAAGAACAAACACATAAAAAATATGAATAGGTATTAACATTAGTCTTGGGTAATCCAGTCACAAATGAACATCTGAGAGGGATAGCCATTCATCCATTCAAACCACAGCCGACATACAAGCCAGTACCAAATTAAAACCTAAACCTCAAAGTGTTTATATTCAGCGATCAGATATTATTTCATAATTAAAATTTCAGGCACCTTTGCCTCATACTGACATTTGGCTGTGCAGCATTCTTACTTTTGCTAGCCATGTTTCATGTGCATTTAACAATCATACAATTTAATAGAGAAGTAAATAAAAACAGAAATTAAATGAGTTGCATGTTCAAATATAGTCACTGCCTAATATGATGATTTAAAAAAGCTGTCTCTCACAAAGACAGCTCTAATGAATGGCAACAGTGCACAGAAACTCAAAATACTGACAAGTGTTAAATATATAAAAGCAGTGTGCCCGTAGGGCTACATTTTATGTTTCCAGAATATGTCCAAAAGACATGCTTCAAACTAAGGTGTCAAGCTCTTGTCTGGAGATTTATTTACTGTGCATCTGCTGACTGTTTGTGCACATAGCTCCGTTAATTTTCTCTCCAACAATATAATAATATTTACTTTACCAATAATAACAATTTTACTTTACTTTATCAAGTAAAATCGGATGCAAAATCGTCAAGTGACTGAGCAGGAAAGTCCTCTAAAGCAGGGAAGCATTTTATATTAAACATCGCGGAGATCAAACAGTGATGCACGAGCACAAACTTACGTTTATGTCCAAAATGCTCCACTGTGTGCAAGGGGTTGCGGAAATTGGTGCAAGTTGCTTAAAAGGTTTAGTTTAATTTTAAGTTCATTGTCATTATATGCTGTATTTGCGCGCATGCAGCGTAACTTCTGTTATTTATTATAACGGAAGTGCAAGTTATATATATATATATATATATATATATATATATATATATATATATATATATATATATATATATATGTGTGTGTGTGTGTGTGTGTGTGTGTGTGTGTGTGTGTGTGTGTGTGTATATATATATATATATATATATATATATATATATATATATATATATATATACACAATTATTTTTAAGGATGCACTGTGTGTATTGGGTTCTTTTCAGTCTTATATAATTAGACAAACTGTTGTGTAAAGTTTTAGTCAGAAGTTAATATTTGTAACAGTCAATTTGTGGATTTTATTTTAAATATACGGGGAAAAAAATGGTACTGAAAGTTTGCCCTTCCCATCCGAATAATCGGCCAACTGATCGATTATGAAACTAATCGTTAGTTGCAGCCCTAGTTATAATATTCAAAATATCACCATAAAGTAGGCACATTTCTTAATTAAGTATTAACAATATGCCATTTAATATAACACACCTTACATAGTTATTTCACCAAGGTGCTAAAATGATCTTGTATTATATATTAACATGAATAAAGAATAGCTGTGAGAATGATTGGGCCAATTTATTGATACAAATAGACTATATTCATTTAGGAATTCAGGTGAGAGGAGAGTGTGTATGGCTGGCAATACAGTCTGGATGGAACTCTAGTCCATCTCAGATACACAGATTTAATTAACATAATAATTGCAATACATGCAAATCATGGGAAAAAAAACACACACAACAAAGTATATACAGTATATCAGCAGCAAAGCTGAACAGTTCTAAAGACTATGCAGTATTTATTCAGGACACGTTGCCATTCACCCTTACAGTGTGGTCACATGGGTCCCAGACCACCTCCATTGAGTGCTGAGTGATCAGATCAAACACATTTAACCCTGTTCACACGTGTATTTAGAGCTGCCCACTTGTGATCAATCACCCAAGACAGATGTTAATACCAAGTCTTAACCAGGGTTACTTCAAAACTGTATTGCATTTCACTTACAAATTACTTTGTAATCTGATTACTTTTGGATTACTTCAAGGCTACTGTCAAGAGAAAAGCAATATGATCTAAAATACTTTTAATTAGAGCTTATTTTAAGCTTAAAACGTGTACAATGTTTGGATTTGTTTTAATAAAATAGATAAATAAATAAAATATCACTGTCCCTGATGTGGGTAACATTACATCACAAAAGTTAGGATGACCATATTCTGGTTATTCAAATAGAGAACACCATTTTTTTTTTTTGGTGGTGTTGGGGGTGGGGACAGACAGTTTACTGAGAGTAGGTTAAGCTTCTGGTATACTTCTTTTTTTCACGCATACACTAGCGTATGCACACAGTCGTATGCATAGCATTTCAAAGTATACTCCATTTGACCTGTACACGTACACAGGTGGTCGACGCATGCGCATTACGACAACTTGCACTACCCCTCCTGGCCTAGAGTCAGTACAGAGCAGTAAAGCAGGTCTTTTGGTGTGAAGGATGACAATGCAGAAGAATCGCAACAACAAAATGAACAATGCTTGGGCAATCTCACCACGATTAGCACCCATATTGTCATATATCAGGAAACGCTGGACTTCAGTTCCCATCAGCCACTGCACTGCACTACATGTCACATGACCACCTGCACCTGATTCACGTTTGTTAATGAGCACACTTGTGTATATATAGCCATTGTCTGCACTGTTTCTCTGTCTTTCTTTTGTCTTAGACTTCTGTGTTCCATGTTACCATGTTTCTTGATCTTGTTAGTTTATGTTTAGTTTTGCCACAGTATTATGTCAAGTTGTCTTAGTGTCTTTGTTTTGTTGTTTGTTTAATAAACTATTTTGAAAATCTGTGCTTGCTTCTGAACTCCTACCTTGAAACAAGACAGATTGAAAGACCTACAATCGGAAGCAGCAGATCACCAGGATGGAGAACTGGGGCATCAGGATGCTACTGATGATCGTGGAATACTTTGCTACGCTACGCCAACAGGCGGAGGATTACAAAGCGGCGCTACAAAAGCAGCAGGTTGCCAGGAATTATCTGGGCTTCAACTTACCTCCTATGTTCACAGAGGACTATGCCACGCCAACTGGAGGAGGAGTCCAGGTACAGGGGGGAGTCTGTGGTCGGGGCTAGTGCCATCTCCCACCCTCCCTCCCCTATAATGGATCTAGTTCTGCAAACGGAGTCAGCGGACAATGAAAGTCAGCCTCCCTGCTCGTCTGAGGACGCCGCTCAGCTTTTTGGTTCAGCTGAGGATGCCGCTCAGTCATCCGGGTTGGCTGAAGAGGTTGCTCCGTGTCCTGACATACCCAAGTACTCCCCTCTGTTCAATAACCCCGCACTCAACGCCGCTGTGCTTTCCCGCTCAGCTGAGGACGTCACGCTGCCTTCATGTTCAGCTGAGGACCTCGCTCTGCCTTCCTGCTCGGCTGAGGTCGTCTCTCTGCCATCCTGCTTCATGGAGGACATCGCTCTGCCTCCATGTTCCGTCGTTCCTCTTCTTTGCTACGCGCCATATGTCACTCCCTCTTCCTGCTCCACGGAGAACATCGTTCCCTCCTCATGCTCTGAGGAGAACCTTGCTACTCTCCCTGGCCTCGCAGAGAACCTCGCTCCCCTCTATGGCCTCGTGGAGAACTTCCCCTCTCCTGTCCTTCGGAGGACGTCGCTCTGCTTTCCTGCCCCGCCGAGGACGTCGCTCTGCTTTCCTGCCCCGCCGAGGACGTCCCTTTGCCTCCCTGCTCCGCCGAGGACGCCGCTCAGCCTCCTAGTTTTGCTGAGGTCATTTTGCCCAGGGGGCCAGGACCACCAGATGAAGGGCGTGTATTTTTGGGCGCTCCGGGAGAAGCGCCCTTGGGGGGGTTCTGTCATATATCAATGAAACGCTGGACTTCAGTTCCCATCAACCACTGCACTGCACTACATGTCACATGACCACCTGCATGTTTGTTAATGAGCACACTTTACGTATATATAGCCATTGTCTGCACTGTTTCTGTCTTTTGTTTGTCTTAGACTTCCGTGTTCCCTGTTACCATGCCAAGTTGTCTTAGTGTCTTTGTATTGTTGTTTATTTAATAAACTATTTCGAAAATCTGCGATTGCTTCCGAACTCCAACCTTGAAACGTGACACATATGCAAATCCTTATACTCTTTAAGGCTAGAATTGTACAAGTGCGGGTACTTTCTAACTTGCACTATTTTCTTTCTCTTCCGTTTATTCCATTTTTTCTTCAACTGTCTTGACAGTCAACGGCCCTGGGTCACTGTCGCCACTGTGTGGAATAGCTAAATAGTGCAAAGGAATTAAATGCGCATATGCGACCTGCCCATACAAAGTACATGTGGTTAGAAAATCGGGCAGCGTGTGTATTTATTTGCATTGAAATTTGCATCACGCATACTGTACGCTGTTCCTAGCGTACGCGTAAAAAGTGAAGCATACTTTCTACTTAATGGTTAAGAGGCAGGAATTTGGCCAATAGTTGCTGCAAGCCTTTTATAATCAACCAATTGGTGTGTGAGAAGGTGGGAATTACAGAGAGTGGTTAAAGCAATGCGAACATGCGCACACATGTTGCAGTATTAGACCATAAGCACATCATAATGAAACTAAAGCCGAATACCAGACATTTTCTCAAATTTAGACACCTTTCTAAGGTATGAAAAAGAGGACATGTCCAGGAAAAAGAGGACGCATGGTCACCCTAACAAAAGCATTTCAGAAAACAATTTGGGTTCATTTCTACCAAATTACCTTGCACAATTTATTTGCATATGCACCAGGAGGTTGCTCATGTGAACCACGACTGGCAAGCGAGAACCAGAACTATAATCAAGCATCTGTTTATATGTCAAAAGATTAATTTCTTTGGTTTTAAATGAATTTTTTTTATCTTGATAGTATTCCCATTTTTTTAAAAACAAAATATACCTGTAATCTGATTACTTTGTTTTTGATGTAACTTACAGATTACATTTACCAATTTTTTGTATCCTGATTATGTAACGCTGTTACATGTATTCCGTTATTCCCAACACCTGGTCATAACAGGGCCAAATATCTAAGAATAAGCATATGCACACTATACTCATGGAAATTGACAACTGAATGAGTTAAATAAAAAAAATAATTAAAAGAGATAAGACGGACTGAGAGAAGAGAATGGAAGAATATGTTTAATAAGAGATTTCCTTCTCTACATACACTGTAGTTGTGCACATTTGCTTTTTTGCAGAATTCGTTTACTGCGCTCACTATACCATTTCGAGGCTTGTGCAAATTAGCTTAATCCAATAAAAAAGAGATCACAGATATATGAAAGAATCTGGAAAAGACAGTAATACAAAAATGATGAAAAACCATATTTATGCACCATAAAAAACCCATTTCATCATCCCTGCTTAAAAGTTCATTGAAAACTTTTGAAAAGCTTTTGGTAGTCTATATATTAAAATAAATTGTGGATTTCTGATTTGTTTTTTGTTTTTTGTTTTAAATCATATCGCATTCTTTGAGGCCATGGCCTTTCATTCATAGTTGACTCAAAGAACATGAATGCCATACATGCCAAGAGAAGCTTTCTTTACAGATGAAAGATCAACCTATATACGTACAGTATAAAGTAAGATAATGACTCATTGAACTGGAAATACATGGCTTGTGTATTATGCATACCTATGAAATCCAAAATTCAGTTTGTCCTGTTTGACCATGCATATATGCACATATTTATGCATGCAAGCCAGCACATGTAAACATATAGTCACAGATCATCTACAGAAGACAGCCACAATGAGTCAAGAATATTCATGAGCCGCTTTCACAATACATTACTGTGCCTGTGCTGAGGAAGACTTGATTTTGGTGGCAGTAGCTGTGAAAGACATACGATTATGTTCTTTTTTTCATTACTAGCCAGCATAGAATACACTGGTCATTAAAATTACAAGACATCTTTGCTTAAAAGTCAGGATTCTTTTTCTCTGATCTTAAATTCTAAGCTAAGCTTCTCAAATGCTAAGCTCTCTAAGAGTCTAGAATCAAGATAACTAAAACCCTATAACCATGATAAAAGATATTCATTAGTTCCTTCATTTTCATTAATCACTTTATTTTGGATATGGTGCGATACCAGGAACACTGGCCATGAGGTGGGAATGCACACTGAATAGGACACCAGTTCATTAGACTATTTCAAATAGGGTTATTTTGGAGAATCTGTGCTTTCTGATTTATTTATTTATTTAGAACATTGTCATGATGTCTAATGCTGTATCAATTGACTGGTTAACACTCAGCTTGCTATTCAGACTGTGAAACCCCAGGACTTTGACATTCACTGTCTGAAATTATGACATGCATAAATTTTTCAATTCTGTCTTTCATACACTCTAAAAAAACAGTGGGTTAAAAACAACCCAAATTGGGTTATTTTCAGGATAAATATAGGACAGTACACATTTTGGGCTAAATTAACCCATCAAGTTGGGTTGTTAATTTTAACCCAGCAAATGAGTTGTTTTCCAACCCGAAGGACAGTTTCATTTTTACAAAACCGCTAGGTTAATTTTATTTCATAAATGGGTTAATATTTTCAGGGTTATTTTTACCCTTTGAAAATGTCAAATATATGTGTACCACATTATGTGTACTACATTCAATAAAATGACAACAAATATGTCAACATGGTATCTCCTTTATTTATACATAAGGTGTTCAGAAATGTATTGTTACAGCTGCTAAAGTGGTGTTTATATATAGACTTTGAAGTAAATGACTCAAATAAGTCATATATTTAAGATGAAAAGGTTAGATTTTGATCAAAGGAGTCGTTTAAAACATCCAAAAAAAAATGTAACTACATTACGGTCCAGTGGGCCAAAGCTAACGGAGATAGCAGTGCATTTAGTGTCATGTAAACTGGACTGATATTTTCTTTTTCTAGTAATGGTTTTATGGATAAATATATTGATATGAACCTTCACTCAATCATGTGTTAACTTTTAACACACCTGCATATCTAGTTATGGACAGGTTAACATTGCTTTCAACACAATCAGTGTGTTAGTACATTTAACACATGTTGTGTGTTAAACATTTCCACAGAAAGATATGTTAAAAAATAACACAGATCTGTTGTTTTTACTTTTTTCCCCTGCAATTATCCTAAAATGAAATTTGTTTGTATGCTAAAATTCTACTAAAATTTTCATGAAATTCAGGTGACATTTATTACAATTGTTTAAAAAATTTGACAGATATAAGAATTGGAGTTGATACATCTTATAAATCTAAATGTCAACTGGGAAGACAAGAGTCCCACTTCCTTCCATTTGGAAAGCTGTAAAAGAGTGTCATGATTCCCCCTTGAAGCAGCGTGCTCTAAGCGCGAATGCGCGAGCACCTGCTTTTCCGTTGTTGACCGTAATGACATTGGGACACGTGTGTTTTGTTTATGTTTCTGTCATGTCTCCTCCCTGTTCTGTCATTGGCTGGGATTTCATGTGGGTCTGTATTGCTCTCAGCTGCTAGCGGTTTGGACGCTGATCATGTCCACATATATACCGCGCGCCTCCCAGCACACAAGGCGGAAGATTAATACCATATAGTTAGATTAGTTCGTGTCGTAGTCATAGTCACGGTCCATGTTTAGAGTTAGTTTGCGCTGGATTATCCGCTTCCAGTCCCTCGTCATAGTTCGTTTCTCATTTTGTTTATCGACCCTGTTTTCCATGACCACGACCTAGATTCCAGCCTTGCCCGGTGTATGTCTGTATGCCAATCGCCTGACCTCTTGCATGTTTGTGGATTACGTTTTGGATCACGTTTTGGATTTGTCTGCCTGTCTCTCTTTCAAATAAACAACTGTCCATCCTGCACTTGCATCCGTCCTATCTCTGCTCCGTCACGATTCGTGACAAAGAGCAAAAAGAGTGTCGGTTAATTGTTAATGTAGCTTCAAAATACGGACAAATGCCTTTGGGCTTTAACTAAGAAATTGTGTTCCAGAATCCCAAATTGTGTAATTTTGCAAATGTGACCTCCACTCTCCTAGTGAACAAAATAGCGGTGTAGACTCACCAGGAAAATCTAGATAACTTGTGAATATTTATTTTCCTTTCTTTCATAACCTAATTAATTTCACCTACATTACAGAGATAGTAGAAAGCATTGGAACCTACTGTAACTCCCAACATCTCTTTTTGTCATGTTAACCTTGTGAAGAACCTTTGTCCTCGACATTACTGCGCTAGCTAAGTTCTGTTAGTCACTGACTGTCTGCACCTGTTACCCAGCATTAACATTCACCGAATACATGAAGAAACACGCCCCTAACCCATCCTCCTAATGCTAATTACTACAGCTTGCCTTGTCCAAAACACCTGCTAAATGTAGTTAACATTAACCCACGCTCTGTATTATATCATGGTGAATAGCTGTAATGCTAGGTCAGTCAATACATTTTCGAGAGCTCCCTACCTAAGTATCACAAATTTAGCCAGGCATTTTCAGCAGCATTAATGCTAAATAGTCATGAACGTTAACTTACCTGTGTCGGTGTGAAAACAGCTACCTCCACCTGAGGCGAATTCAAACAGTCCGTGCTGAGTTCAGTTGACCCAAGGAGCTGGGCTGATGGGTCGGGATGGGGGTGGGGGTGAATTGATTCAACTGTCAGTGAAAATGACCAAACCATTAACCTAGCATTTGGGATACACAAAACTACCCAAAACTGAGAAAGAAAAAAAAAACAATTAAATGACCCAAAAGGCTCAACCCAGCATTCTATTGCTTTTTTTTTTCTTATATTAAGGAGGGTTGTAGAAAATTATAGAGTGAAACAAAATTAAATATATGTATTAAATCGGCTGCTATGCAAGCCACTCAATCGATATGTGCTTCTCTCTATTTGTTGCAGCTGAGTGCACAGGCCAGTGGCAAACTATTAGGTTATTACAAAAGCAAATCAGTCACCAGAATTAATTTTCTTGAAAATATGACTCTTGGTATGAAGAATTAATGGCTTTAAAGAAGAGAGATGTGATGCTGAATTTTCATTAGCCCACTTATAGTTTCTTTTTGCATGTTCCAAGAGATGCTGCTCCTTCTTATTTTTATTTATTTTATTTTTTTTAAATGTCATTCTTACAGCAGACGCATTTAACATGACCAGCCATTTTTCATCCTTTACTATCAATGACATGCATAATTTGATAGACTCATATTTGGAATATAAGTCTATTTTTGACTTTTAACAAGTAGTCCTTTCAGTACTTTATTTTCTGGAAAAAGCCACTCTTTATTTACTAAATAATAGATTTATTTTTTGTTTTGTTTTTTTAGGATAAACGTTTCTTGAGCCATCATTCTAAAATGTCCAGGACAGATGCAATGCTACATCATACAGTGCTGTGAAAAAGTATTTGACCCCTTCCTGATTTTTCTGTTTTTGTGTGTATATCATACTAAATTGTTTCAGATATGAAAACAAAATCTAAAATAAAACAAAGGCAACCTGACTAAACACAAAATACAGTTTTTAAATGATTATGTTATTTACTGAAGCAGAAATGTTATCCAATATCAGCTGGGCCTGTGTGAAAATGTATTTGCCCCCTTAGTTACTAATTTACAAAATCTATGAAACTGCATTCATAATAGGGTTCAACTGGACTAGATGCATTCAGGCCTTACTACTGCAAACCCTCTTCAATCAAATCAACACTTTTTCAACAGCATGAAGTTGGTTAAAAGGTCTTACCCAGTAACACACTATGCTGAAATTGAAAGAAATTCCAGAAATTACGAGGAAGAAGGTGATTGAAATACATCAGTCTTGGAAGGGTTACAAAGCTATTTCAAAGGCTCTGGAACTCCAAAGAACCACCGTGAGAGCCATTATCTCCAAATGGAAAAAGTCAGCAAAGTAATGAACCTCCTCAGAAGTGTTCAATCTTCCAAAATTCCTCCAAGAACACAGCAACTACTCTTCCAAGATGTCCCAAAAGAACCAGGGACAACATCAAAGGACATACAGGCCTCTCTTGCATCAATAAAGGCCACTGTTCATGACTCCAGAAAGACATTGTGAAAAATGGGATCCAGGGAAGAGTGGTGAGGTGAAAACCACGGCTAACCCAGAAGAACATTAAGGCTCATCGGAACTTTGCCAAAACACACCTTTATCAAACCTGTTGGGAGAATGTTCTGTGGACTGATGAGTCAAAAGTGGAACTGTTTGGAAGACAGGGGTCCCATGACATCTGAGGTAAACCAAACACAGAATTCCACAAAAAGAACACCATACCAAAGGTCAAGCATGGTGGTGGAATTGTTATGATATGGGGATGCTTTGCTGCTTCAGAGCCTGGGCAACTTGAAATAATTGAGGGAAACGTGAATTCTGCTCTCTACCAGACAATCCTAAAGAAGAATGTCCAGTCTTCATTTTGCAAGTTGAAACTCAAGCGCAACTGGGTTATGTAGCAAGACAATGATCCAAAGCATAGGAGTAGGTTCTAGTCCTAGAAGTAAGTGAAAGTCTGATCTCGGAAGCGTTTGGTTGCAGTTATTGCTGCTAAGGTTTAAGGGGGCAATTAGTTTTTCACACTGATGATAGGTGTTGTATAAGTGTTTTTGCTTCAATAAAAAAAAAATTATATAAAAACTGTATTGTGTGTTTACTCAAGTTGCCTTTGTTTTATGTTGTATTTCATTTGAATATTTAACTATTTGGCATGAGAGATACACAAAAACAGAAGAAATCACAGCACTGTACATTTTGAAGTAAAGTTTGATTAAAGGTAGACACAGTAAAGTCCTTGATGCAAGTTTGTAGATGCCTTGATGCCTTCTCCTTGTCCAGCTTTAAAAGTATCACAGTACTGTAGATATTAGTTAACAAATACATTTTTGGTTTGTCAAATGGAAACCTTTAATTTGGTTCATGAAATAATCCAGAACATCTATAATAGGCTATTAGGTTATTTTGATAGCATCATTCTCAATACATTTTAAAATCATATTTACATATTTGTAATATTCTAAATTATAAGCACCACCAGTTATTTCAGGATATTAATGAATCCTTATACCTATGCAAAATTAACTTCAAATTAGTTTGCTTAAATGATCGTTATCTTTGTTTTAGAGGTAAAATGAAGTGATATATTTATGCAGCAGAATTTTAAAAAAAATTATTTTGGCCTTACAAGTAGACAGCCCAACCGCTACAGACAGAATTGCTATAATTGGAACAAAACAAATCTCATTTGAAGCCTGAAGCGACATTCTGACCTGATCAGACACTTGAGGTAAGAAACTCTGTTTCGAGGCTTTCTAAGATTCTTCTCATGAGGATTTAGTTCTTGTAATCTAGAATGGGATCTTTTTGCTCCAGTATTTGGCCAGAGAGTGAAATATTGGAGAGCATGCTAAGGACAAAACGAGTCACATTTCACCTCCAGACAACTAAATTTGCACATTGATCATATTTACATTCAAGCAACCATTGTTTTGGCTAGGGGATATTCAGAGACTTGATTGAGGATTGCGGTTATATGCGACAGTGTATTATAATATTATGATGAAGGCACACTTTCAATTTCCATGTGTAGTGATATAAAATGAAAATATCATATATGGTGTATATTTTCCATTTGTTTGTTGAATTTTCTGTAGACTCAGATTACCTTGAAATAATGTGTTTACTTGGTATCTCATACTGCTACTGAATTTAATCTGAAAATACCCAGTGGGCATCCCAAAGTACAAAGGAAAGCAACTCACACTCTCTTACAAGGTTACAAACCCAATTTCCTATCTCTCTTGCTCAGTCTTTCTCTCTCTTAATCACATGCCCTTAGAATATATTATATTAATCTGAATCATTCTCCTTAATCAAAATAAACAGCAATTACAATATTCACAAAGCCAGGGATTGAACTGGATCTAATGGATTGAACATGAAGTTGCCAAAATGTGGCAGTGAGAGTGTGGTCAAGTGGAGGCATAGTTACAGAGAATGAGCATGTAATGAGTGAGTGGTTAGACCTATGTATGGTTAATTATAATTTGCATTGTGCATCATGTATTCTGACCTGTACGACAGAACTCTGATAGTGACCTATCATTTTGTTGATGAAAGATCTAGAAAGTGCTTAAGAAAAAAAAATATAGAAAAGACAGAGTGACTCTTTACATAGCTTACCTCCTGTGTCCTTTTTATCATCACTGCCTACCAGGGTTTTACAGTAGTTCCAATATCTACAATCGAGAATACAACAACATGGAGCTCTCACCCCTTGTGGAAATGATAAAGAAGTACATCAGCCAGCACCAAATACACCATCAAACAGTGCTTTGGGGCCCTAATACAGGTCTAGGCAGTTCATCAACATGTGCGCCAGAGCTAGGTTCAGCCAGCCAGTTCAGCAGCTGCAGCCATTGTGGCCACTATATCCAATGTTATATAGTAGAAGATCTCTTTGTGGGATGAAACTGAAGCTTTCTTAGAGCTCCACAAGTACATGGTGGTAGCAGGGGGCTTGACCAAATCACAGTGTCTGTCTGCTTCCTCTAATGTTGCAAACCAGCAGGAGTACAGGAATCTGAAGGATTCTGCAATGTGTTGGTTGAACCCTAGAACATTGCCCACATTCATGCTTGATAACACCCTGCGTGTCTGGCTGCTATTTTGCATTTGCACAACAGCTCCAAGACAATTGCTGGAGGTAGTTGCTGACCGAGGAAAATGACACCAGAAAAGTCATGGACTAGGTGCTGCTGGAGCAGTTCATTGTCCATTGTCCCTAGAAGGGAGAGCAGAAAAAAAATCACACAAATTGTCACATGATAAATCCCTGAGTCACACCCTGGGCCAGGTGAAAGTAGTTGAAGGACAGTTAGTCCACCTGAACTCTGCTCTGTCTTACCCCCATATTTTGTTATCAAAGATACCCTGTACGACAAAGGCCAGCCAAACTAAAGAGGAAACTACTCAGGTGTTGGTAAAGAAGAATCACAGAAAAATGCTCATAATATTCACATAACAGGACATTTAGGTCAGGGCAAAACACCAAACGATCTAATGATCCATCTCTATTAGCTGGGCACCACAAGTGGTGTGCATACTGCTGTGAATATCAGCTGGCTAACCCTTAAGCCACCCTAAAACATTATTGCACCTACTTCCATCGAGGTCCCCTTAGAAAGAATTGGCCAATAATCGGGCCATTAGAATGGAGTGCACAAGAGCAACACTTTGTGTTACTTCTGGTGGCTTGCGTACAGTGATACTCAGAAGCAGTGCTGTTCTGCAACATCTTTGCATGCAGTGTTGTGGAGGCATTTTTCTGAATGATCTCTTGAGTTGGAATCTGATGAGTGACTTGATTGCTTCCTTTATGTCACACATGCACACTCCATGAACACTATGAATTAAAGGCTTAGGAATGTCAATCCCACTCTGTTTGAGTTTTCACAGGGAGAGATCTCTATTTTACTATCAAGCTCTTAATTACTTGTCAAGCTGAAAGGGCCATTTATGGTCACACAGCAAGTCTGCGAAGCTGATTATGAGGTAGGCAAACAGACAGGGGACATACACTGCAAATATACCTCAACCTTCTGGAACCATGGAGGGAGGCAATTCTGGTTCCTTTAAGGATGGTGGTTCCAGAAAGGGGTGAGCTGAGAATGGATGAAAAGTGCAGCTGTGGAGACCACCTCTCCTCAAATGCAAGCAGAGTTTTCTGATGTGTTTGCTCCCCTGCCTGGTAACACTTCCATAGCACATCAAGACTCAACAATGCTGGATGAGTCAGTCCCAATGCCAGAGGAAACCTGAATTTCATTTTGCTAATTCATTCTTCGCTGGCAGTTTGATTGACAGGTGATCTGACTAATCATAACGTCAATATTATGTCCCCCAATTGCTGTCCACCATTTTGTCTGACAAACAAACCAGTCCGACAAACAAACCAGGTGTAATAGACTAACATCAGTGAACTTAAAAAATGGTGAAAAGGTGCTCGTATGGGACTTGCAACGCAGACAGCAGGTACAGGCTGGGCAATATAGTTTCACCCATTCCCTAAGCCTGCCAGAAACCTGGCAAAGTGTATGAAATGGATACATTTGTGTGGATGGCCTCACCAGCAACTGAGTTTGGACAAGCTGAGAAATCATTCCACAGCCAAACACATCTACGTGTGTTCAAAGGTAACACAGTTATATATACTGCACCTTTTTAACTGTAGCACAAGCCTTCTTTTATTTTGTACATGTTTTTCAAGTTGTCATAACTGGAGAAATGTATAGTTAAAAGCCTAAAGTTACTAGGATCGCTAACAGTTAATCAAACATTAACAAGCCTAAAGCAGTTTCACCATCACAACAGCTGTTACGGGTAGTACTGTTATTTTTCTGCTTCTTGGCTTATGCCACTGTTGTGACAGGCTTGTGGAGGACTGGGCTGATATAATATTATATTTTGGGCTTTATAGGGGTCCAGGGTATAGATAAGACCAACGACATGGGTGCAGAAACCTGTGAAGCTAACCAGACGTTATGGTGTTACAGCACACTATAGGCTACTAATATTACAGTAGTTAGCTAATGCTAGATAGTATGACTTACTGAATGTGACATAAATGCATACTGCTTTTGCTTTTTAATGATTGTAATTGTCAATAGAGAGCTATATACCCAACTTTACAGGAACAGTGTTGCTCCTTAATGTTGTTATCCTCAGTCTCAATCACCAGGTGATGCGGTAGTCCAGTTTTACCCTGTGACCTGTAGGCTATAGCTTCAATCTTTATTTTGTTTACTTCATTTTGAGTCATGTTCACATCCTGAATATATCCTTCGAATGCATATTGCGGACCTTTCTGTCTGCTTCTGTCTGAAATCAACGTCATTTTTCCAGAAATTATTCATTATTTCCCTAGGGAGTGTATGAATTGACAGTGGGAGTGCCATGGCTGGTACTGAAAGCTTGTGGGCATAGCAACAGTGACTAAGAGAGGTGTCTTTGAGAAGGGTCAGTTGAAGTGCTGAAAAGTGCTCCAGAAAAAAAAAAAATAATAATACAGTATCACTCTCTCTGAAACTTGCCTCCTATGTACTCATTCCCCTTGCTTCCTACAAAGGTGTTACAGGCAAGTAACAAAAAAAACTACAGCTTTAAGATATCTAGCATAACCAATCAATATGGAATAAGAATGATAATGTCACAGTTCAGTCTCCAAGAATGTGTGCCCAACATGCCTCTTGGATTTCTTGTTTCACAGCCCATTTTTCAGTACTGGATATTTACCCAGAGTCTCAGTTTGTGAAGCCTTCCACCTTTCCATGTTTTTTCTCTTTGCCATTGACTTGTTTTTGACTTGCATTGTATAGCATGTTCACTTGGTCTCTGCTTCCTGTAATGCTGTCGACTTAGCATTTTGCCTTGTTCTAGCTTAGCTGTAGTTGTGGTTTTGGTCTTGACATTAGTCTTGGGCTGTTAGCTTAGGCAGTAGTCTAGAGCTGTTAGATTAGCTTTAGCAGACTTCCTTGTTTTGCATTCTTTTTGTGATTAAATTATTAACTTAAATTAATAACTGCCTATAACTAATTTACTTACATGTATTTAGTATAATCCCTATTTTCAGTATATTTCTCTGCTTTAGTGTTCATCTCTGATATAAGCTTGCTCATTACAGATATTACAGGTACATTAAGAAAACTGTCTAAATAAACTTATTATATTAATTAAGCAGCTTCATTACTTGCAGGCTATTCTATACATTCTTGGCATTATTTTCTATTTTCAGTTTGACCAAAAGCAGCAGCCATTTCTAGCAGCATTATCAGAACTCAATAATGTTAATTTGCAAACTACTTAAAATGTGCATTCATTTAGCCCGTTTAATTATACAATTTCTGGGGGAAACAATATCCAGATGACCTTGTAGGCTTTACGTCCAAATCAAAGAATCTAAACCTGAAAAACAACAGTATTGAGTCAGACAACTCAATACTAGACAGAAAAACCCAGCTCTTTTTAGCAATGTAGAAACCTGACAGTAAGAAAACTATATTGTATTATATAGGTTGATTTAGTTTTTTATTAACAAGCTTCCTGGATGGACAAATGAGAAAGGGAATTTGAAGACATGCTTTTAATTTGCATCAATTTTAAGGCCTGAGTCTCTCTGTCTGCCAAGATCTACACAACCACTATATTTTTGCTGATCAGGTCCAATTTTGTTCTATTTTATGTGCATTGGAGAGAACACACAGGTGACTGTGCCTGGTCCTTTTCACTAACCGCTAATCAGAAGAAAAATATACCTCAGAATTGACAAAAGGTCTAGGAAAGTTTTAGGTGTTGATTATTTTTTATCCCATAAAAAATGCATACTGGTCCTAATATCCCCAAATCCTGCAAATAGCAATAGGTTAATACGTCCGAACGTTTTTTTTTCTACATTGCAACATCCATCCATCCATTTTCTGCACCACTTGTCCTACACAGGGTCGTCAGGAGCCTGGAGCCTATCCCAGGGGACTCAGGGCACAAGACGAGGTACACCCGGGGTGTGGTGCCAACCCCTAGCAGAGCACAACCGCACACACACACACACACACACCCATTTACGCACTATGGACAATTTCGAAATCCCAATCAGTCTACAACCCATGTCTTTACACTGGGGGAGGAAACCGGAGTACCCAGAGGAAACCCTTGAAGCATGGGGAGAATATGCAAACTCCATGCACACTGGGCAGAGGCTTAACTGGGCATTAAGTCCCCAACCCTGGAGGTGCAAGACAAACATGTTAACTACTAAGGGACCATGACCCCTTACATTGCAACAATGCAATTTTGTAGAAATTTCTGCTCTTCTTCTTCTTCTTCTTCTTCTTCTTCTTCTTCTTCTTCTTCTTCTTCTTCTGCCTTATATTGTCATTCCAATTTTAAAGCAGAGTAAATGCAACAAGTCTTAACTGGAGATGGGCTATAAATATTAATTACAGTAACTACCTGTCAACTCTGCTGCAAGTAAATTACTTGTATGGTATTTTTTAAATAATTAGTTAATATATCAGTGTAGCTATTATATTTGTTACAGCACAGTTAAAGACATACTGTCTTTATCTCTTACAGTGATAAGAACCTTTACTATTAATATGCTTGTGATGCCATTTATTCAATGAAAAGTGGCATGCCTTCTTCTAAATTCTTTCCATAGCTTCATCAAGAGTCTCTATCAAAGTTATTAGGAAAGTGACTGGATTAATTGATATTAGTGCTCAGTGTGTGGAGGCATGTGGGTCTTGGAACGGCCTGGGCACTCATTGACACTCTGAGGGAGGTAAGGATACACTCACTCTCTCTCTCTCTCTCTCTCTCTCTCTCTCTCTCTCTCTCTCTCTCTCTCTCTCTCTCTCTCTCTCTCTGTGGCCTGAGCACTCTACCTGCGTAAAGATGGTGATGTGCTGAGTGAGAGATGGAGGAATGGTGTTTTAATTGTAAGTGTTCAGCTGAACTGGATGGATGGGTATCCAACACAGCTCTTCTGAGATCCTCTGCAGACTAAACAATTCCTCCCTTGACCTCTGTACTGTTCATTCTAAATGCACTATGGCCTATACTTTATGTTAAAATCTGTTTGAACTGAAGAAACAAGGCAAAAAACCCCAATAGTATTAGAAACATTTTTTTTTTTTTTTAAAGCTGATGATTTTAGTTCCAGTCTCACGGCATATACTGTACTTATCTGACTAATTGCACTCATACGTGTGCATACAAAACTACAGGACGATTTCCAAGTATGTGAAGGGTTTTGTCTGATTAATTCCATGAATATTGTTTATATGAGTAAATACTAAAAACATATTGTATATTCAAATACATTTTACAATTGTATTGCAAATAAAATCAAACGAGGGAAATCCCTTGGTAAGCGGTGATCAGAACCTAGGGTTAGAGCTCTTTCACTTTTTTCTTTACTCTTCTATCCGGTAAGAGGATTAAAGTCTTCATATTACATTTAAGTGTTTCTTAATGGATCTGGTGAAAGATGGACAGTTGGACAGTATTTAGAAAAGTATTAGAACCCTGCAGCAGGTGGAATGAGCATATTTTGTGCATCTTTTATAGGTCTGATTTCCTTTGGGGAAAAAAAATAATCTATAGGAAGAGCAGAAAAATGTGCAACAAAGCAAAATGCATCAGAAAGGAAACATCCCCCTCATCTTTGGTGTTGACTGTTTCTCACAGCATGTTGACTAGTCTTGTGTTTTCTCAGAACAGAGAAGTGAGAGATTGCGGTGTTATTTTTGCCAAATATTATATAAGGCCTTGTTCAGTTCATACTGTTCCTGCTATTGGTTTATTTTATTTTTTTAGCACATTAGAGCATTTTTTGCTGTTAATGCAACATTTAACTGTTTTGAATTTTTTAAGTTTCAATTTTTCAGTTTAATTTTTAAGTTTCCCTTTCACCTTGTGTCACATAGATATAAAATGGACATGCAACAAAATGTGCTCAGAAATGGTCATTCATTTGTTCTTGTTGATTTGAAGCATTAATTTGGTCTTTAACTGGTCACTAATTACATGCTATTAGAACTTTCTATGGCACAAACAAATGAGTAGATAATATTGCAGTAAATTTTAATTTAGAATTAGCATTAGTGGCAAATGTTGCTTTTTCTACAACTCAGATAAAACACCCCCATTTATTTGAAGCCTCAGTTGACTCATTTTGTTCAATTTATTCTACAAGATTATACACACATGTTTAACGCAGAAAGTTTTTTTCCTTGTTCATAACCCTCCAGCTGCTTACACCCACCTTTCTTGAGTTAACATATTGGCAGTGTGAAAAAAGTACAATCACTGCCAGACTATTAATGAGTAAATCAATATAAGAGCAAAGATATGCATCTTGACCCTTTCCAGTTATGTACATTTATATTCATTGGCAATACCTCCTGTGACCCTAGTACTGATTTATTTATTTATTTATTTACATGTCAGAGTAGACTCTGGCAGCACAGTGAAACTCATGCATTTTAAAGGGTACTAGAGAGAAAATAACATTAGGAACAACTATACCACAGAAACCAATAATGGCTGGTTTTTATATAGCATTGCAATATTGGTTTCCCTTTTGGTCCTGCTAAAATCCCAATTTCTGTGAGCCAAAATGAATGCAGATGATGATCTTTGTGGACATTTCTTAACAGTGTGCCTTTGTTTTAGTGAACCACACATTTGTCTGCCTTTGACAGAGGCCAAACCTGTTTAACTAAAGTAGTGTGAAAAGCACAATAAATTACTTTTCATGTTCAGCCACCATTGTACATAATGCACTGGGCTCCTAATATTATGTGACTAAAGGAACTTTCTGCTGGAGATAACCAAATTGTGTTTCCCTTGCATGGAGGCTCCTGGTGAGGGGGGGAGATTAATGTTGTAAATAAGCAGACCTATATTTAGGCATATGAACTGTTAGGAAATAACTCATTGCCTTCTCTGGGTGTAATTTGCAGTGTTATTAGAACAGTATAGAAAAGAAATTACAACTGCACCATTGCTGTGTTACTTTTCTGTCCTGTTGTAATAGTGTGCATAAGTGAATGTTTCTGGAGGCTGTGGTGTTCAGCTGGTGTGAGATTCCCAAGACAGTTCAGGAGGGTACCAGTGCTGTATGTGTAATATAATTAAAGAGGGAGATGATCAGCTCAGCTAACACAAAGGTAAACCCACTCTGTGCTGCTGAGTGACATCAGCAGTGTTGTGGCTGTAGGGGGAAAGTGTCTGAACAGCTTTCTCATGATTCAGAAACACACTGTGACATCTGACCTAAACACCTAACAGCGCTACACATGCCTGGGTTAGTGTTTACAGATAACCCTTCACACGTGCACTCACTCTGTATTCTACTGATATTTATCCTGTATGCATGTTTAATAAGATTGCTTGTGTACCGGAATGGTGTTTTTTCTTTTTGTCTTTTTTACTACTGTGCTGCTGGAAACACTGGAAATCATTAATTAAATTCATTTTGGCTGTGGCAGTTCCTCAAACTTACCTCCACAACTCAACTTCATGGTCTCAACTAAAACTGCATGGGACTTTTTTAATTATTTTTTTTTTGTTTTTTGTTTTGTTTTTTTTGGAACATGCCTGTCCTGCAGTACTGTATTTTGTAATGAATTTAGTTGGTTTCTTTCCCAAAATACAAACAAACTAGTACCCTAAATTAAACTATCATGACCATGATCAGGAAGTTACTAAGGATGAATGAATGAATGCTCATATTAGTAAAGTGCTCTTTTTTTTAAAAAAATGTTTTAAATTTTTTTTTTTTACTAGTGGCCAGTTTCATTTCAGTTTCTTTTAAATTTAAACATGAAACAGGAATTCATATAATGTGGCCACATACATGTAGGCTATTTTACCAGTACAGCATCTAGTCATGTGTGAGACACAATTTGAATTATAAACACTACAAGAAGACTTTTAATTCATTTTGCCCCACTGTCCCTTACATGAGACATTATTTATAAGGGAAGCAGATGAGTAACTGCTGCAAATGAAAATAACAGATACTTCTGCTACCTTTTTCAACTGAAGGATTTATTCTCAGCCATGAAACAAAAGGGTAGAGCCAGGTCAAATTAGAAGCATTGTTCTTCTTACTGAGTACTACTATAATAATATCCAATAGACAGGGGCAAATAGACAACTCAGCTTCTGTCTACCAAGCACCAGACATCAAGATCCTTGAGTGAAAGCTACTGCTGTGAATAAATCTGGACACCCAATAGCAACACTTTACAAAGAAATTCATGAAACTAAAATAATCATCACACTGTAGCATTGTTTTTGCACAATAGTGGTCAGAGGTTAGTTTAATTCAGTAGAAGAAATATATCTCAAAATATAAGACAGAAATTTGTCTGTCTATCCATCTATCTATCTATCTATCTATCTATCTATCTATCTATCTATCTACAGTTGTGCTCATAAATTTACATACTCCTTGCAGAATCTGCCAAATGTTAATAATAAAAAAAAAAAAGAGGGATCCTAGAAATTGCATTTTGCTTTTTATTTAGTACTGTCCTAAATACGCTATTTCACATAAGAGCTGTATACATGTGGTCCAGAAGACACAATAATAAATGAATTTACACAAATGAACCTGTTCAAAAGTTTACATACCCTTAATTCTTAATACTGTGTGTGTTACCTGGATGATCAACAACTGTTTTTATGTTTTGTGATAGTTGTTCATAAGTCCCTTGCTTGTCGTGAGCACTTAAACTGTCACTGTTCTTCAGAAAAATCCTCCAGGTCCTGCACATTATTATTATTATTATTATTAGTTTATTTATTTATTTATTTATTTATTTATTAGAATTTTCTGCATATTTGACAATTTCCAACAGTGGCTATTAAAAACCTGATGATTATTTGTCTAAAATGTAGACAAAATACAACATACAATGACATATATTATACATTATGATGCTCCAATTCAACATGATACTGCAACAGTATATGCTTTATATACTGTAATTAGAATGCTTGTTTAAAAACTGCAATGTAGTATGTAAATTACAATGTTAAGTGTTGCCTAAAAACTGCAGTAAAGTTCAAGTCCTGTTTGTGTGTTTTTTTAAGTGTAATAATTTATTTAGAGTTGCACTTTTCATGAAATTAGCCAGACCTGTTTGGTTACACTGTCTGTTGTAGAATATATCAGTAGTAATTAGTAGTACCTACACAGTGTGGCTCAAGGTCCCTTTCAAGAACCTTCAAACTAACTGTTCCTCAGTGGTGGAATGAACTTCCAACTTTAATCCGGACCGCAGAATCTGTCACCATCTTCAAGAAACAGCTAAAGATCCACCTCTTCTGTGAATACCTAACCAACCCATAAAAACAAAAAACAAAAAAAACAAAACAAAACAATTTACTTTGGCACTTACACCTCTACTCTGCACACTTTGGTTCTTCTGGAATTCAATTAATGGATCTTGTATGGCAGCACTACTTGTATTGTTCTCTGCTTGATTTCGCTTTACTTGTATTTTCTCATTTGTAAGTCGCTTTGGATAAAAGCATCTGCTAAATGAATAAATGTAAATGTAAATATATAATCATGCAGATTTCTTTTATATTAATGACTACCCATATCAGTCATTATTGCATACTATTACAACATTATTGCCATACAGTATGTACAATGCTTTGTAAATATCTTATTAGAGCTGTTCTGGATTGGGATTCCAAGATTACTGCATGAGAGTCTGAGGCAGCTGGATGTAAGTCTGTGAATGTTAATATTTATTTGGGCTTACCAGTACTCTTAGTCATAACAGTCAGAATGGGTCAGAACAAAGCATGTGTGGTTATAAAAGATTAGTGACAACAGCAGCTAAGACATGTCCACTAAAGCTTTAAAGAACACACAGTAAACAGGTACTATATAGGGATATGTAGGGATAAAATAACTGGCAAAACACAGCATCCAGAGATAATTGCGGTGGGATAAAAACAGTAGCAAATATGTTGGATCAGGACCACCGCATTGCACTTTCTGAGCAGGATGTATGCAGTAACATTCATCAGGAGAATAGGCTGTAGTGGTGGCACAGTAGGCTTTCCAGCATGTTCTAAATGGATAGAGTGGCTTAAAACAAAGGAGGAGGGGAAAAAAGGAAAAGAGCAAGAACATACCCACAGGCAAAGGGTTTTACCTTCTGTGAAGGGGGTGGTATATAAGGAACTAATCTATCAATATCCTCTAGGGTGATTTTGGCAGTGGTGATACAGTGTCACCCTTTCAAACACTAGGCAGTGTGAACAGGGTGAAGACTTATGAAATGTAATTCCCAGTTAGTGTTCATTATGCTGCTGTGTCACAACACAGGAGCAGGAGATTGATGTGGACTGGAGGAGATGGACCAGTTATGGAGACTGGTGGAATAGGTTAGTGATGGAGGCTGTAGAAGCCAATCAATTGATGGAGACTGTAGTAAATGAACCATTGATGGAGAAGGGAGAATAAAGGTCAGTGATGGACACTGGAGAAACCAGATCATTGATAGAGATTGGAGGAAATAGTTCACCTATGGAGACTGGAGAAGCTGAATCATTGATGGAGACTGAAGGAAATGGATCAGTGATGGAGACTGGAGTAGATGTATTAGTAATGGACACTGAAGGACATGAACCATTGATGGAGACTGGTGGTAATAGGTCAGTGATGGAGAGAAGAGAAGCTGGAGCATTGATGGAGACGAGAAGTTGGAAAGGTGATGAGAACTGAGGACTGGAGGTTGGAGGAGAGGTACCAATGATAGGGATTGGATTATCTGGAACAGTTATAGACACTGAAGTAGCTGGGTCAGTGATGGACTTTAGAGAATTTGAAGACCAGCAGGTGGTGCAAGGGTAGAGCCAGAAATGCAGAAGCTGGAGGAATATGGGATAGATGAGCTGGTGAACAGGCTTCACAATTTAAATAAACCTGAGAGTGCAGAGCCAAAGACCACATGGACTACAGAGCCTAATGTCACACTTCGTCAGATACCCTAATGTTAGACTCACGTCGTGAAACTGATGGTACACCTTGATGGCTGACCCTTGTTCTGCAAACTGCCTTTGCAACACCATTTCAGTTCATAATATCCAATAGCAGATGTGCAGGTTCAAGCAGATCTCCACTCTCATTCTGCTCTCTCCAGTTTAGACCTGTTCTTTCATGCCCTTCCAAAATTTTTTTTACCTCCCAACTCATCATTGAGTGAAATACTTTCTGGACATTTTAACCCATTTTCCTCCCCTTTTTGTTGGAGGCTGCAGTACAAGACAGTGGAACAATGCACTGAGAGATAAAAGTTTCTCCAAATCTATTTTTCCATGCTTATTGTTTTCCACTGTCATAGAAGATAAATGTAATTTCAATTGCAGTTATGTAAGGGCAAGCAGATGCAAATTTCTGAGCTAGCAGAATGTAAAAAATTGGGTGAAATTGCATAAATTGTAGACCCTGATTAAATTATTTATAAAGCACATGTAATGTATTGTACCATATGGAGAATGTGAACATTCATATAGCAAATCCAGGCTTGAGTTATGTGCACCTAGTGAAGACTTAATACCAAAATTGGGCACATTATATTTAGATCTCAGACTTAACTAAAGACTTACACATACGCTACTCGGACAGTTGTGTAGACGTTGTGTATATGTAGTGGATTTAGCAGAAAACAACACGGTGTAACAGTACTAAGAGCTTTTCTTGTCATGCGAAAAAAGTCCACCCCATGAAAATTGTTGGTTTTTTTGACATGTTTAGACAAGCAAACATTCGAACATCTTTGAAACAATGCCTATTAATAAGGTTGATTTACTTGAACAAAACCACAAGGAAAAATAGTTTTTTCAATCGTTTATTCAACAGAAATATCAATAGTTGTGATTTTCTTCTGTGGAAAAAATAAGTTTACCCTTGGCCTTAGAAGGTAGTATTGCCCCAATTAGCAGAAATAACCAGTCTCTGACATTGGCTTGCTGGAATTTTTGACCACACTTCCATGCAATATTCTTTCAGTTGCTAGATGTTTCAGGGATTTCTTGCATGTATTCCCCATTTCAAAATCCCCCCCACAACAGTTAAATGAAATTCTAATCCGGGCTTTGACTAGGCCATTCCATAACCCTCCATTTCTTCTTTTTGAGGTATTCCTTGGTGGATTTGCTATTGTGCTTAGGATCGTGCTTCACAGTTGGTATGAGGTGCTTCTACTGCAAAGCTGTTTTTGGTCTGCATCAAACATGTCTGCTGTTACTGTCACCAAACAAGTCTGTCTTTGATTCGTCTGTACAGAGCACATTATTCCAGATGTCCTGGCCTTTGCCAATATGCTCATTGGCAAACTGTAGTCTTTCTCTATTGTTCTTTTAAGACAGTAAAGGCTTTTTCCTGGCACGCCTCCCATGCAAGTCAAATTTGTGCAATCTTTTTCTGATTGTAGAAGCCTGCACTTTGACACCAACAGTTGCAAGTCTTACTAGCAGATCCTGTGATTAAATTGTGGGGTTCTTGGAGCCTTTTTTTTTTTGTTTTGTTTTTTTTTTGTTTGTTTGTTTTTTACATCAGGAGGTCTGCTTTTGGGCTGAATTCTGAACAGAATTCTGGGACGGCCGGTCCTGGACAAATTTGCAGTTGTTGAAATCTGAGACAATTTTAGATAATTTTCCTTACAGTGGAATGATATATTGGAGATCTTTTTTTCATAGGCATCCACAACCTTTTTTCTGAAGGCCTTACAGAACTCTTTAGGTCTTGGCATAATAACACCACAAAACTCAATAGCATAGGGAACACCAGACACTAGATATGAGAGGGGTATAATTAAGACAGATTCCACCTGCACTCCCTAAGCAGGTTCTAATCACTGGCACCCAATCTTGAACACCTGATTCTAATTTTATGGATTTGAAAGTGTGATAAATGTAGGGGTGTACTTACTTTTTCCATGTAACTGATCTGTTTAAATTGAAATTGTGAAAATTACTGCAAAATGTCAATTTTATGTGCCATTTGATAGATTGTATCAACTTTATTAATAGGCACTGTTTCAAAGATCAAAGGTTTGCTTGTCCAAATATGTAAAATAAATAAATATATAAATAAAATCCATGGGGTGTACAATTTTTTTTTACATGACAGTATGTGCAATTCTGACCTTGAATTTAAGTAGATTTTTCTTGTACCATATTGGCTCAGTCTGCCAATAATTAATTAATCATATCATCCCTCTAAAGCCCACGGAAAGTTTTTTTTTTTCCACATGGAGGGGCTTGGAGGAGACAGTTTCTTAATGGGAGATATGCTTATCTCAAGGATTGAATTTCATATGAATAAAATTATGAGTTACATTTATTTAACGTGGCCTGAAAACGCTGCATAACCACATGCATGGCCACATATTTTTTTCACAAGAACACAAAAACACATTAAACGTTAAATTAAAATGCACACAATTAACTGTCAGGGTATGATATAAAATATTTTTTAAATGTTTTTTTTTTGTGTGTATGTGTACTGTTCAGTCACTCGCTGCATCTCTCAATGGTAGATGCAGCATCTTTCCCCCCTACTTTTATTTTGTCATGTAGCAATACACTAGACTCTCTCTATACACTGTTAAGCCATAACATTAAAACCACTAACAGGTGAAGTGAATAACATGGATTATCTTGTTCCAATGGCACCTGTGAAGGGGTAGAATATATTAGGCAGCAAGTAAACAGTCAGTTCTCAAATTTGATGTGTTGGAAGCAGGAAAACTGGGCAAATATAAGGACCTGAGCGACTCTGACAAAGGCCAAATTGTGATGGCTAGTGGTTGATCTCCAAAATGACAGGTCTTGTGGGGTGTTCCTGGTATGCAGTGGTTAGTACCTACTAAAAGTGGTCCAAGGAAGGACATCCAGTGAACTGGGGAAAAGTTCATGGGAACCCCATGAGTGAAGAAATGGACCATGGAGCAATGCAAGAAGCCTGGTCTGATGAATCACATTTTTTTTTACATCATGTGGATGGTTGGGTGGGTGTGTATCACTTACCTGGGGAAGAGAAGAGACCAGGAAGCACTATGGGAAGAAGGCAAGTTGGCTGTTCTGCTGGGTCCTGGCATTTATGTGGATGTTACTTTGACACATACTACCTAACTAAACATTGTTCCAGATCAAGTACAACCCTTCATGGCAACTGTATTCCCTAATAGCAGTGGCCTCTTTCAGCAAGATAATGCAAAAAAATGTTCTGGAATGGTTTGAGCAACATGACAAAGAGTTCACGGTGTTGACTTGGCCTCCAAATTCCCCAGATCTCAATGCGATCAAGCATCTGTGGGATGTGCTGGATAAACAAGTCTGATCCATGGAGGACCCACCTCACAACTTACAGGACTTAAAGGATCTGCAGCTAACATATTGGTGACAGATACCACAGCGCACCTTCAGAGGTATTGTGGAGTCCATGACTTGACAGGTCAGAGCTGTTTTGGTGGCACACGGCGGACCTTGGACACAATATTATGCAGGTAGTTTTAATGTTATGGCTGAATGGTGTGTGTGTGTGTGTGTGTGTGTGTGTGTGTGTGTGTGTGTGTGTGTGTGTGTGTGTGTGTGTGTGTGTGAATATAGATTATCATTATCACTAAAATTTATCATTTTAGTCCCTTAAATTGTGTCTTGCTTTTATTTTACTTTATATTGCATTATATTATATTAACTTTCTGTAAGTCTCCCACATTGAATGCGGTTCTCAGTTTTAATCTCTGTGTTGAATAAATCCTGTTTTCATTGACATGGTGCTTGGTGTGTCTGTGGTGGTCAGTGTCATTTTAATTCATCTTCCTCTAGTGCCCATGTTTATGCAGCCTGTCTGGAGTTTACCTGCTACTCAGTTTGAGAGATTACTTGCTCCACTGTCTTGCCAACTTGCCAACACAGAATATGCTGAATATTCATCGGCCATTCCCATAGTCAGCAGTTCTCACGATAGGACTTTTATAGTGTGTGTCCACCTGTGTGTGTGTGTGTGTGTGTGTGTGTGTGTGTGTGTGTGTGTGTGTATGTGTGTGTGTGAGAGAGAGAGAGACAGAACAAGTGTCATGACAGACCATGATGGATTAAAAGCATCTCTTTTACAATGTGTTAGGTGTATTATAAGAATTTAATTGAAGTATAACATAAAGAGATTGTGAGACAGAGAGGGGGTGGAGAAAGCAAGTGCATGCCTAGTTGGATTAATACTATATCTCAGTACTAAGGTGTGTTGGGTTTATTATGGTTTTTAAATTAATCATGACTCAAAAGTAACAGCTTAGAACATAAATATGAAATGGTAGATGCCTCATTAAGCTAAGCCAGACATGCTGCAAAATAAGAAAACAAGAAATTAATATTTCAAGTTAACACTGACAATATCTGTATATTTTTAGAGACTCATGCAGAACTTAAGATAGGGATTAGCCAAAAAGAGTTTTCAATTATTTATTAAAAGTGTTTATATTTAACTTCACCTACATTCCTTGTGAATGTTCTTATTATTTAGTAGTATGTGAAGTTAGGTAAGATTGGTTTGTGATCGATTACTATTGAATTGAGTTTGTCTGGTATGTTTATAATGATGTTACTTATAGCAGCTATGGTTAGCCTGAGACAATGTTTGTCATGTTAGCTTTAATTAACTTTATCAAATTTAATTTGAATACATTTTAATGTTTTGCTGATATTCCTGTTACGTACTTTACAAATGTTTGGAATATCTACTCTAGTTTATTCTACTATTATAGTTTGGTAAATATAAATGAATCACTAGCAATAAAGGGTAGCACAGTGGTTTAGCCAGCTGCACACTGTTGGGTTACTATCTGTGTGGAGTTTTGCATGTTCTGCCAATATGTGCTTATGTTTCCTGTAGGTTCTGTGGTTTCATCCAGGTTATCTGGTTTCCTAACACCTCCCAATTACATACTGCTAGGTGTGAATGAATGTGTGAATGTGTGTGTGCATAGTGTGTGCACGGTGCCCTATGATGGATTGGTGTGCCATTCAAGGTGTGTTGGGATCCACCTCAACCCTGACCAGGATAAAATTGTTGAAGTGAATAAATGAATAAGAATAAATGTTGTTTTAAAGATATTTTACATAAACACACATACATATCGCAGCTTAATTGTGTTTTCATTTATTTTTTATTTATTTAATCTATAATTTTTTTATGCTGATATTCCTGTCATGTCCATAACTTATTTTTGGGGGATCTCTACAATGATTTATTCTTAGGCTTTTATTATTGTTTCATAAGAATTTGGTGAATTGAACTATATCAATAGCAGAAAAAATGCTTGCTACAGAGTCTTTTTGTCCACTTTATTTAGCCTACATATCACTGTTGTGCAGTGCTATTTACACTCACATCCCATTTTTATATACAGAAATATATGTGCATGTAGAATAATTTGAAAACTGGTTGAACATAAAGCAAGTTACAGACTTCAAATCAAATATCACTCTTTCCATATGCACTCCTGGATGCACTGACTATAGTAATAGCAGCTAATGGACCATCTATTATTTTCCTATATTTAGGCTTAGCATATGTTTCAGGTTCTGTGACTTTAACATTGTGATCCTGACAGCAGCCAAATTTTATTCGCAATAATATGGAAATTATGTCTGTGTGAGCTAAAAAAAGAAATGCATTTTATTATACATTGTATTGTGCAAGAGATACAACACTTTAATAAACAGAAGCACAACAAACTCCTCATATGTAGGACCTGAATTACTTATACTACATTTTGATGTAATTATGAAAGTAATTCATAGTAGTAGTAATATGCTTTAAGCTGTATATCAAAAAATATTTTTATTTTAATTAATTTTATTATTATTATTATTATTATTATTATTATTATTATTATTATTATTATTATTATTTTGTTATACATCTTAAAGTATATCAGTAACTAGAGTAACAGTGACTTAATGGTCAGCATGTTTGCCTCGCACCTCCAGGGTTGGGATTTTGAATCCTGCCTCTGCCCTGTGTGCGTGGAGTTTGCCTGTTCTCCCTGTGCTTTGTGGGCTTCCTCTGAGTACTCCGGTTTCCTCCCCCAGTCCAAAGACCTGCATTTCCAAATTGTCTGTAGTGTGTGTGCTATTGTGCCCTGTGATGGGTTGGCACCCCATACTGTGTAAGCAGTACAGAAATTGATTTTTTATTATTATTATTATTATTATTATTATTATTATTATTATTATTATTTTTTATCATTATTTTTATCCATCCATCCATCCATCTTCTATACTGCTTAATCCTTTTCAGGGTCGCAGGGAAACCTGGAGCCTATCCTAGGGAGCATCGGGCACAAGGCGGGGTACACCCTGGACAGGGTGCCAATCCATCACAGGGCACACACTCACATACACACTCACACACCCATTCATACACTACGGACACTTTGGACACGCCAATCAGCCTACCATGCATGTCTTGGACTGGGGGAGGAAACCGGAGTACCCGGAGGAAACCCCCGCAGCAGGGGGAGAACATGCAAACTCCGCACACACAGGGCCACGGTGTAATCAAACCCCCGACCCTGGAGGTGTGAGGCGAATGTGCTACCATTATTATTATTATTATTATTATTATTATTATTATTATTATTATTGTTGTTGTTGTTGTTGTTGTTAATAATAATAATAATCATATTGCTATTATTATTGTTGTTATTATTCGTATTATTACCAGTGTTCTGTAATGAGATGAAGAAGGAGAAAAAAATCCCCTTTCCCTCACGCCGATCATCTTCCTTGACACTCGCGCGCACACAGTCTAGCTGATTTAGAAATCAAGTCTAAGACTCAAAAGAGAGGCGGTATTTTAACCCATCCTCGTCTCTCCATCACTCCACACGCTCTCTCTCTCTCTCTCTCTCTCTCTCTCTCTCGTTTCTCTGCACGGCCACCAGAGGCCTCGCTGCCTGAGCGCTGGGCGGGAGCGGGAACGCGCTGCGCGCACACGCCACATTCGCGCCTTATTCGAGGAGCAGCTGGAACTGCGAGGAACTCGCTCCAAAATCGCTCACGCGCCGCTTGTTCTCGGCTTCTCCTCAGCAGGTAAGCGTCCGCGTCCTTATTTAGCCTACCTTTGTGTCTCTCGTTGTATTTCTACATTTCTCATAGGCTATATCTATAGCTCCTTATATGTCGTTTTATTAAACGAAAAAAAACCAGAAGCTTTTTTTTTTTTTTTTTCAAAGGCAAAATGACAAACGGTAGCTACATTTGCGCCGTCACGCGCGGATAGACAAGTCTCTGATAACAAGCTATGTATGAAGACAACATTTATTTATTTATTTTTTTTATTTTTAAAGAATCAGTCGAAAGTGTTACTTGGTGCTTGTGGATATTGTTCTTCGAAAGAGCAGCTACAATTGTATCGATTTCAGAAGTTTTTTTTTTTTTTTTTTTTATAAGGAGAGGTCTGATGCGCGTGAATGTCCTGTTTTAAAGAAAAAGTTAATGAAATCGTTTGAACCTTCTCGCACTTTCTGAACTTTCTGTGTTGAACATCATTCATGTTTGTGAGCAGTTTATAACTAATATAGTCGTGACAGTAGCCTATTCATTCTTGTCAGTAATGTGTTTAATTTACCTCCTAATCAGAGAGCACATTCAAACTCCCAGCTCTGGATGAATAATTAAAAAGAGTCTTCATCTGTGTCTGTGGGCTTTTAAATGAGCAGTGTAACCGTGCACTCAGGACTGTTCAGCACAACACCTGCTTTATTTATATTGCGCGTCGGTCTCAGATGAAGCCGGAGTCGATGGACACATTTTAATTCCTGTCGCTTCAGACAGCATCACATGCCGTGCAGGATGAAATACACAATCTCTGTAAAGTCCGAAATGAAGCTGGTCGATAAAGTGCATTTTGAGAGTGATGATAAAATAGTGTGAGAGATTGTGTTTTATGGTGAGTAGCTCTGCACCCTTTGCTGATTATACAGCCTTACTAGGCTATAACACATGCATTGCAGAATAATGTGGTGAACTTGACACTTTTGAATCACTGCACAGTTAGTGAACTTTTGGCAGTCTGGATGTTGTTGTGATGCTAAAGTTTGTGCATAGATCTGATCACTGCGATCAGAAATTGAAAAATGCTCCACTGTCAACAAAAAAGGTCTAAAGCTTTGATTGTCGCCTCTGATAATAGATGAATTCTATACCTAAAATGATAACCAGCTATTTCTAAATGCTTCTTCTTCATAATTAGGCTATTAAAGAGCTACTCACAGATGTAATTCAGAGGCTTATTGAATTGGTTCTGGTATATCATCTTTGGAGTGTTATTTTTTTTATTTATTTATTTTTTTTCTCTTTCTCTTTGGACCGAGACTATGCCCGAGAATACTTGAATCATGGCATCTCCATCCCAGAAGAGTACGTGAACATTTTGAATTATGTATTCTAAATGTTGTGATGAACAGGGAGGTGCCAGTCGGCCAATTGTTATAACATTTGTTGAGAGAGAATGTTTGGCGTGAGGAGGAAAAGGCATAATGACAGTGTGGTTGCAAACTGTATGTGTGTGTGTGTGTGTGTGTGTGTGTATGTATATATATATATATATATACACACACACATATACACATATATATATATATGTGTATATGTGTGTGTGTGTATATATATATATATATATATAATCATAAAAGCATGCTTAGTATCTATTTGAGTCTCACTGGACATAAATGACCAACGTAGGTGTTAATTCAGCCTGGCTGTGTAGGTGGTAAGGGTGCAGCAGGCAGTTTTATGTAAAGTGGCTCATTGGCTGCGTGCTGCAGAAACCCCGTAAATCAGATTTTACCCATTTTAATGTTCTACATCATTTGGAAACTCGCATTCATCTTCTGTGTGATGTACAGGAATCCCATGCATTTAAGTCCCAGCAAACACTTATATTCATTGTCCAAATAAAACTGTTTTTGGTGCTGTTTTTGGAGATAAGATGTTTCTTCAGCATACTGTCTATCTACAGTCCTCCTTTTTCCACTATGCCAAAAAAAAAGTGAACATGGCTGATACTATACGTGGCTTCTCTGATCTTGTGAGCTAAAGTGTCTGTTAAAGTGCACCTATGATGCTTTTTCAGATATTATCTTTCATATAGTGTATTATAGAGCTGTTTGTGATTGTAAAAAGTCTGCAAAGTTTCAGAAATCAAAGTGCACAAATGGAGTTATTGACACCTCTAAGAAAGAACCGATTCTGAACAGCTGAAAAGAGTCGTCAGTAATTCCAGTACAAACCTGCGTAGGGTTGTAACAAAAAACCCCTCCTCTGGTCTTCATTGGCTGCTTGCGAACAACGTGTATTTTGACCCACTGTCAAACACTACAATTGAGGTTGCTTCCTGAAAGAGTTAGGTTCATGTCTAGAAGATGATGTTTTCTGCACTGCAAAAGTAAAACCACTTTGTATGGACTCACAAACGATGAGGATGTAATGCGTCAGTGGTTAGAACTCATTTTTAAAACGATACCACAGCAGTTCAACTCCGACCTTCGTTTGTGTTCCTGTCATTTCACCGACGACTGTCAACGCAGGATTTGCGAAATGATAATTCATTAAAGATGGGGCTGTACCCATGTTATTTGGACTATCTTGTGCCTCAGGATCACAACCTGTAAGTATGATTAATTATTTATGTATATATTTTCTACTGAGTGTTCCAAACGCATAGTTTTGTGTTGTATACGTGTACAGCCAGTGCACAGCTGTTAGCCTGTTAGCTGTTAGCCTCTGATAATCGGCTAACTCATGTTATTGCTGAACCACATATAAACCTACCACTGAGAAACACTACCACTGTTCTTGTTGTACTTGCGATGGTGGTTTTGGTTTATTATCGGACTCGGGCTCAAATGAATGAGGTAAAATCGACAACATTATTTCTGAGCTGCAATTTAGATGTGGTAGTGGGTGTTTCCTTTCCGACACGTGCTGTAAGTGATAGAAAATCACAACAGACTGGAATATCTGACCAATAAGAGCAGAGTAGGATCTCTGAAAGGAGGAGTTTAGAGCGAACGGACCTTTTGAACGAGTCGTTTGTGATGATGAGAACAAGAGGTGATGCAATGTAAATTATGAGAAAATTAAAGTGTGTTTTTTTTTTTTTTTTTTTTTAACTTGGATGCATGTAAACCTATTGTATGAGACCTCAAACAAAATTATTCACGTTTATATAGCACAGTATGGTCTCTTTAAAATGTTAAGGCATCTCTCCTTTTTCTGAATTCTGGGGTTTTGTTTCATTCTTAGGTCACCAGTGGTAGTTGGAGGTTAAAGGTAGTTTTGCGAAAAACAAAAAACAAAACAAAGTAGAGCATTCAATTTTAATTGCCTTTTCTTGTCCAGTCAACTAGATTATCCACTGAGGAGAGTGAAGTGTGACCAGACTGGAACAAAACAATAATTGTCAAAATTGTTACTTTATTTCACCTCAGAAATTGAGAGCTGGGTGGGTGTTAACTCCTTAGATTGTCTACACTGCTCTCATATGTGGTGGAGAAAGCAGCCTGATGAGGATATTTTCTCCCCACCCCATCTGTCCTTCACATATATTTTCCGTAAATACAGGCAGGACATGGCTGTAAATTACAGGCATAAAACAAACGCAGTATAGATTGGTTGTGATTTATGTCTGACGACTATAACCGTGAGGGCATCTAAAGTCTGAGCCACAGCTTTGATAAATTGATTGGATAAAACATCAAGCCTGGGACATTGATTACTGTTTACCATGTCTGAGAGCAAACCACAGTGAGGGTTTTTGGTTAGGGAAGGGGTTAGAAAGGATGGAAGTAGTATGGTTTATATATATATAAACGGGGGGCGGTTATGGTTTGCGGGAATAAAATCATTAGGGTTTTTTGTAATTGATGCCGACTCAGTAGTTGGAGTTCAGTTCTCTCTTCTGCAGTTCTGCACCTGCTACAGGAGCCTCCGGTGCAGAACTTTAGCTTAAATTAGCCACTGTGTATTTCACACCTGCTCCAAGAGCCAGCGCGTGCCAAAGGAGCTCACCCTTCATCTTCCGCCCCGCACTCTGTGGGTGTGTGCGTGCAAAAGTGTGTGTGCGTGTGTAAAAGCTTTAGCTCGGGCAGCAATGCAGTTCGTTTTAGGAATTGACAGAAAATTGACAGAACATGATAGAAATGCTAATGCTCTCTTAAAAAAAAGTTTGATAGCTTATTAAACTGATATAAACTGTTTAAAGGCACGATTTCAGATTAACACCATTGCATTTATTCTCACTGAAAGTCTATAGTTTCTCAGAGATGTATCTACAATCTTATATTTGTTGCTATGCATGATTATTGTGAATCAGTTCCTACATAGCATTTTAATACTAAAAACTGCAGTGGCGTATTTAATTAAAACCCAAACTAGGCCATATAGCCACAGTGCTTTCTGGCCCCTGTATAGCGGCGTTGTTTTTATTTTATTCCAGCTGCTTGAACAATCACTAATCACACCATTATTCAGTTACAAATTAAGACTGCTAAGGCAGTTACCACCATGCCTGCAAGTTAAGCGACTACAGAGCGACTCTGCCACATACAGTGGGGTGTGTGTGTGTGTGTCTGTGTGAGAGAAAGAGAGAGAGAGGGGGCCAATTCAATTACTGCTGTTATTAATGTGTTAACCTCTAACCTCTACAGCTGTCACTCAAAGCGGTGATCCCGTAATATAAATTCAAATGGAAAACACGGATTCTCACATCCTAATTGAGCTTAATTAGCTATTCACTTTTAAAATAACAGTGAGCACCAGAGATGAAAAAAGGTGCACTTTTTTTCTGCACTGCTGTCTTTTCTTTTTTTTTTTAATGAATACATTTTTTTGTAGAATTTCAGATGTCTCAACTTGTATTTTAATGAAAACTATGAAGAAGTACTTATTTCAATTATTTAAAATTTCTCATTGAAAAGGAGCAGCACAGAAAAATTTTTGGATACCATGAGATTCATAAAAGCAGTTTTATGCTTTATAAAAAAGTTATTTTCTAAGTGTTGTATAAAATGAGTTTGTCTTCACAGTTTGAGTGTTTTAGAGGCCTTGTATGTTTCTTTTCCCTTTTTTTCCATTGGCAGTCATCAAGTAGTGTGTTACCATGGCAATTTAGCTTGGCAGAATTGGCATTGGCATTTGTTAGAGCGAACAGACAGAAAATCTGTGCCACTGTACAGTATGCTAACTCACTTTTGTACTCTTTGCAGTAGCGATAATCGACAGTTTTTGTGCTTGCTTTTCTTTTTCTTATTTCTCTCACGGTGCAATCAGGGGAGTTTTGATTGTAAAATAGGCCTACCTGGTTCACAAACAGTGTTGCTGTGATTGTTGTAAAGCTATTTGACAGTTAACTTTATTGTGCAAGACTAGAATTAGAAAGAAAAAGAAAAGTGATTTCTCTCTACCTGGCAGGCTTTCTCCCTCTTTTCCTCTGAAGCACCCGGACATGGTGTACTCTCTTTCCAACAGAAATAGAGTTAAAACATTAAGTGCTACTGAATAATGTATGAGTTCCAGGTTCTGGCAGTCATGAGATGCTCTGAAGCCTTGAGGAATCACTCAGGGTGGGAGTGGGCATATAAGCGGCTTGGTGTGACCTTTGGCCTAGCTAGTAAACTTGGTGTGTCTGGGTGTCATTTTTAATGGTTGCTAGGGGTATGTTTGTGTTTACCCCAGCGTAATTCTCACCAAACTGACACTGCTGGTAAAATACTTCAGAAGGCTAGCAAGAAGATAATAAATCAACCAAATGCATATGTTTTGGTGTGAACTGGCCTTCAGTTTTAACATTTTGGAATGTCCAAAAAAATATGATTTTGTCTCTACTAGCAAAAGTTTCACAAAAATTACCTTCAGTCAAGTTCGTTTTAGTCGAGCAGGAAATATTGTAAACCCCCTGATTACAGACATGTTAGGATGATTTTATTTTCTCTTGTTTGTTTAAGATTTAAGATGTTTGTCTATTTAATGCAATGCATATATATTTTTTTAAAGCACTAATTCAGCATGTAGATCAGACTTTTCAATGAGTGCTTTTACAGTTTTTATTGTTACAAAAACGCATTTTTGCCCAACATTGTTATTATTATTATTATCATTATCATAGTGTAATCTGTTAGTAAATGAATGTTTTTACAGGCTTATTTTGGGTAGCCATACCCTTTAAATGTATAGGTTGTTGTTCCCTAGAGATATGTCTCATCTAATGTCATCAAAACTCAGTCTAGAGTGACACAGGCACAAAATTGTATTGGTCAAAGCCTTGATCAGAATGTGCACCCTGCTGTTGGCAAGCCATCATAGTAGGCTGTCAGTTTTGCCATAAAAGAGTTCATTGGGTTGAATTATGCTGTTCACTCACTTCGATCTTTCTATAGAGGCGAAGCATTACAGGACAATTCATATTTGATTATGGAGGCTGCCGACAGCTTGGGAGAGGCTTATAGAATCTAAATCTTGGGTAAAGTGTGTATGCACACAGAGTGCTGGTACAGCCAGCTGCTGACATCACGAGGGCAGATGACAAGTTCTGCCCTCTCTGACCAGCTTTGATCATTTCCACTGTTCCCCAGAGGTGTTCTCTCTCTCTCTCTCTCTTTCCCCTCTCTGCTTCTTTAGTGTTACTGGAGATACTGTTTAGGTTAAAGGCTGTAAACGTGTAAACATTAACATTCGACCTAAATGGTCATGCAATAGAGCTGGTCATTTGAAGTGATCAGAGTAATGGATTCAAATGTTGACAAATTATATTGATCATTCATCGATCCTAATTAGCCTGTCATTTATTACCCTAATTTCAGGTGTTATTGGCCAAAAGCCTGCCTGACCTTAACTAATAGCTAAATTTGACTAGATCACATATATTGTTCATGCTCAAATCCTTTGTTTATACCTTATATTCGGTTAAAGAGCGCTCCTGTATCAGAAGTCACAGCATGGCTTGACAACAAATTCCAGACCCAGTGCTATCCGAATCCTGACTGAGTGCATGTGTCGCTTTCCCATCACATAACTCTAACCATGAAAGGAGGTTATGTTCTCTTGAAGTTATCAGGTGGTAACTTCATAGGCTATTGAAATACTACTCAAAAATTATTTTGCAATGAAAGCTGTTGCCTCTCATTTGATGTCATCGTGCTTTATTTCTCTCAACTGGTCAAGAAATATGAGACCATGGAAGTGCAGGCACCCAAGCACCAGTGTGCCGATACTTTAATCTTTTGTGAACATACAGCTCTTATGCTTAATGACACAACAAATCACAGGCAAGTGTGCCAAATTCTTTTTATGGAACGAACAAACAAACAAACAATAAACATAAGGAACTGTGGCAGGATCTCAGATGTCATTCTAAGTTGGATGCAAAGAGATTTGGGATTTGCTCAAACTAGAAGGTTTTCAGATTTTTATTTATTCATAGCAAAGGTCAAGCTAAAGCTATCAGAAAAGCTACTTTGTAAAATATTAAGAAGATTTTGCTAACACTTGCTACACTATCCTTCTACTGAAGACTTTCTTTATGCCAGGAGAGAAGTGCCTCAGGTTGATTCTGTAATTGTTATGTTTGATGAGTCAATGGTCTGCACTATTTTTAGCTCCATTCGTATGTCATGGCTTGGCTTGCATGGTACCTAGGGGAAAAGGGTAAGCACATTTGTCCTGGTTACTTAGGTATGGTGTGGTTTGCATGGAAAGAGCAACAACCATTAATTGAACATTTGTCACTATTTCCACTAGTAATTTATGGAGCTGAGGTGTACCTTACTGTGCAGTGGTGGTCTAATAATTTAAACCATCTAGTACAATCGATATAATTTAGTCAGGGTATCTGGGCACAAATGCACGTTGTATGTAACTAATGAGATTGTGGTTTTATGAATAATTTGTGATGGTACTGTTGGAGGCAGTAGAGTTTGTTCTCAACAGTAATCTCACCTGCCTCTTTGTGCTGAAAGGAAGGGCTGAGAGAGAGAGAGAGAGAGAGTGAGAGAGTGAGTGAGTGAGTGAGTGAGTGAGTGGTGGCTCTTCAATAACAGATTGGTTCTGGGTTTTGTTACCAGGTTGGGCACAAAAGAGTACAGACCAGCTCTTAAATGTCCATGTACAAGAACTCTCTTTGGTTGTGCAGCACATATTGACTGAAATTAAATAATTAGGATTAGATCTTAAATCAGCACTCCAACAGTGTGAATACTTGCCTGAGCATTAGTAACAAGAGAATCGTTCATCATGCTTGACATTGTGGAGACGGACTGCACATGCATATGCATAGATATGGGTGAATTTACAAGTGTGGTAACAGAATGACTGCCCAGATGTGAATGACTTAAATCGCTTTATGTAAATCTCATAAATGATAGTGTGGTCATGTGTGAACGTGGGTGTGTGTGTGCAAGGATGCGTGTAAATTACAAGCACTGAAAATAATCCATTGCACACACTCTGGTGTCTGAAAGGGTTAAAATGCTAAGATTTATTTATTTTTTAGCTTTTTTTTTTTTTTTTTCTAAGTACAGAATAAGTGCTAAACTCTGATTCTGGAATTTGGAAGAGATGCTATTTTGTTTTCATATTAATTAATAGGTTAAAATTTTACAATAATGGTAGAAAAGATTCTGACAGGATTTATCTTGGTTTCAATTCTGTATATCAGAAAACGGTGGTACTTGCTGTAAAAAATCAGTGATTTCATTATCGTAGTTTCTTTAAAAGCGTAAATAAAAGTCAGAACACATGAATAAAATCTATGCACTGGTACAAAAAGAAATTGTTTATACTACAGATATACAGTGCCCTCCACTAATATTGGCACCCTTGGTAAATATAGGTAGAAGGCTGAGGAAAATTGTCTTTATTGTTTAACCTTTTGATCATTTGTTCAAAAAAATTCATAAAAATATTCTGCCCTCTATATATATATATATATATATATATATATATATATATATATATATATATATATATATATATATATTGTTAAATATAGGTGTGCAACAATGATTGGCACCCTTTTAGTTAATTCTTTGTGCTACTTAACTCCAAGATAACAGCTCTGAGTCTTCTCCTATTATGCCTGATGAGGTTGGAGAATACATGGCAAGGGATCTGAGACCATTCCTCCATACAGAATCTCTGCAGATCCACTGGTTCATGCTGGTGGACTCTCCTCTTCAGTTCACCCCACAGGTTTTCTATGGGGTTCAGGTCAGGGGACTGGGAGGGTCATGGCAGGACCTTAATTTTTGTGGTCAGTAAACCATTTTTGTGTTGATTTTGATGTATGTTTTGGATCATTGTCCTGCTGGAAGATTCAATCACGGCCCATTTTAAGCTTTCTTGCAGAGGCAGTCAGGTTTTCATTTAATATCTGTTCATATTTGATAGTTCATGATGCCATGTATCCTAACAAAATCTCCAGGTCCTCTGGCAGAAAAACAGCCCCAAAACATTAAAGAGCCACCACCATATTTAACCGTGGGCATGAGGTACTTTTACTTCTGGTGTTTATTGGCAAAAAGCTCTATTTTGGTTTCATCTGACCATAGAACCTGATCCCATTTGAAGTTCCAGTAGTGTCTGGCAAACTGAAGATGCTTGAGTTTATTGGATGAGAGTAGAGGCTTTTTTCTTGAAACACTTCCAAACAACTTGTGGTGATGTAGGTGACTTCGGATTGTAGTTTTGGAGACTTTCTGACCCCAAGATGCAGCAAACTCCTGCAATTCTCCAGCTGTGATCCTTGGAGATTTTTTTTGGCCACTGGAGCTGTTCTCTTCACAGTGCATTGAGACGATATAGAGACGCGTCCAATTCCAGGTTGATTCATAACATTTCCAGTTGACTGGAGCTTCTGAATTATTCCCCTGATGGTGGAAATGCGCATTTTCAATGCTTTTGCTATTTTCTTATAGCCACCTCCCATTTTGAGAAGCTCAACAACCTTTTGCCGCATCGCAGCTATGTTCCTTAGTCTTACACATTGTTATGAATGACTAAGGGAATTTGAAATTTGAATATGTATTTCTTCATATTTATACCCCTGTGAAACAGGAAGTCATGGTTGAACAATTTCCTGTTCCTAGTCACCCATGTGTACATATTATTTTTATTATTATTTTTTTTTTATATCAATAGAAATATGCTTCAAATATATTTTTCTCATATGAATTCATTGGAGTGCAAATAATTGTTGCACACCTATATTTAACAAATATAACAGATTTTTTTTTTTAATAAACTTGTTTTTACAGTTGTTTGATAGGCATGAGAGCAGAGTATTTTTAAACAAAAGATCGAAAGGTTAAACAATAAAGACAATTTTTCACACCCTTTTTTGCTCATATTGATCAAGGGTGCCAATATTAATGGAGGGCACTATAAATATATTTATATAAGTGTAAGCCTAAATAAATAATTAACTATTATCAAAGTACCCAAACTAAAAAATCTAGTAATGGCACTAACACACCAGTGCTCTTCTTTGCATGACTGTGTATGCATGTGTCAGTTTGTGTAAATATCATAAATGATTTGATGATCATTGGCTTAAATTTTGCTTATTTCCTGAGGTTTTTTAAATTTTAAACATGTTTCTTGGAATATAAGTCTAAGGAATGGTAGAGTGTGTTTATTATGCAAGTGGTTTTAAGGAGACACATACTTACCAATCACAAGCTATGACTCTGTGTGCAGATACATTATGATATTTCCATAATCCATCCATCCATGCACACAGGAATTTAATCTATAGGTACACTTGAGGATTTGCTCTGATGATGCAGATCTTGTAAAGATTAAGCTCAGTGGCATAATGTGACAAGTCAGCGCACTCTTCAGTGTATCTCCTTTTGTTTCAGTGGCATAACAGTCTTTGCACATTTATACCCGAGAGACACAACAGTTCCTCAGACCATGTGTGAGTTGTCAGACTGCCCACTTCGGAGAAATTTTTTTCTTGTTTGCAATACTTATTCTCTTCCCTTAATTTCTGCTTTACTTTTCATCCTCATTTGCACTGTTATTTTTATTGGCACATGACAGTCTCTTGCCAGTATCTTGTATGCTAAGTCAAATTAAAAGTGGCTGTATGAACGAGTGAGATCTTCAATCATAGAGCTGTGTGTTTGGTTTTGTGCTAATCACACTGGCTTGATATGGCTGGTATACTCTGGGAGATCTCATTGCTGAGATGCACTGGCCTTTGCAAGCCTAATTTCAGCCAGATGCCCATTTGCTGTGTCCAATCTCATGACCTTTATGTCAATCACAGATGAATAGTCGGAGGCGCCGGGAGGCTGGCCATGGCTCCGTAATGAACATGTCCAAGCCTGGACATGATTCACTTTGTCAGATGGAAATTTGAAATTTGGAGCCCAATTGTGAACAGCCTCAGACACACATTCACAAATGAAGGCTTTGGCTTGGCCATCTGACTAAGAATGGGTCCTTGGGCCATTTAATTGCAAATGACAAATCTTTTAACATTAGGATATGTCAAGTGCTTATTGTTATTCATTCATTTTCCCATTTTTTTCCTCTTTCAAGGATTTTCATATACCCTTCATTTCACATACCGTACTTTCATTAGTTAAGCTGCAGAATTACAAGTAGTAGTCAGCCGATTCATTGGTGAGATAATACTGTATACTTCATTGGCTAGATTATACTGTTTTCTGAGTGTCATAATTCACCTGGAAGACAACCATTTACAGAAACTCCATACAGATGGAGTTCTGGGATGATTATCAGCCTAACATGAGGTATGCTCAAATGTCAGACTCAACAAACAGGTACAGGTTGTCCTCTGTCCAATTATTTGTGATACACACACGCCGTTGCTGACACTGTAGAGATGGCAGCTGACAAATTTTTAGAAAATGTTTGAATGCTAATCATAAATATAAAATTTTGCCAACAGAACAAAACTCAGTTAAGTAATCAGTGATTATTTTGGTACTGCTATAAAAGCGGATCATGATCAGTCAAGACGATGAGACTCCTGTTTGTCAAATGCCCTGACTGACATTCACCTCACTAAAGCGTAAATTTTTCATAAATAACTTAGGTTACATATATAGAGGTAGGCAGGGCTTTTGCTTGCTATAGTTTGTCAGTTCAGGATAATATTAAATCAGGTAAAGATCATTCCAGTTGAGATAATATTGGAATGACAGCAATTCACGAATCCAAGTCCGAGTTATAATGTAAACGTAATGATAATCTTTAATGGTTAATTGCCATTAAAACATTTGTGTTGGTGTCTTTCAGTGGAATGGATTTTTTAATGCAATGCAAGATTTAAAATAAGCTATAATAGTATTGAAATCATGATTATTCGTTGATTTTAGGGACAACATACTTTAATTGCATTTTCACATTTAAATAAAAAGACTGATTTCACCTCCATGTTGTGCTCCATTCCTGCTAATGTACAAATCTTTGCATCAAATGAGACTTAAAGTGCATCATCTCGTAGAAGCAAAATATAAATAAAATTGTAACCAAAATATAGGATAAGTAAAAATAAAAATTCCATCAACCAAATGAAAACAATTCAGACCTATGCAGAAAAACAATGTTTACAGGAGAGACGCAGACAAATCACCCAATAGAGAGGTGACTCTGAGGCTAAAGCTAGCGTTGTCGCATTACATGCATGTGACATCAAGTGCCGTCGCCTAGGAAGTGGCTTATCCTCCCGTTTATTAAAACCCTCTAGTGTTCCATTTGAGATGATATTACCTTTCTAAAATTCACAAACTAGATGGCAGAGTACTCCATGCATAGTGTAAGTGTATAGTACGTCATTTGGGACACAACTTTAGTATTTACTCTCCGAAGCATGTTTTCAGAACCGAAGTAACCTAATGAGTAAACGTGCCGCGTGCAGACCATCTATTTGATAATGAGATTCGTTGTCAACGATTTTCGTAATCGATTATTATCGATTTTATCGATTAGTTGTTGCAGCTCTGATCATTATTCTCAGCTGTTTTGTGTTCACCCTTAATTACGTTTGTCATTTAAACCCTTAGTGTCTCTTTGCTCGACGCGAAGTATTGCGTGAGTTTTCCATGTACCAAGCTTTTGTTCAGAGTTTTGATCCTGTTCTCAGCCTCGTTGTTTGATTCTTGTTTAGTCTTGTTTATGCCCGTTTGCCGATGGCCTGACCTTTTGCCTGTTTTCGACCACGCTATTGTCTCACGTTTTGGATTTGTCTGCCTCTCTTCAATAAAGCTCTTATCTGCATTTGCATCCGTCCTAAACCCTCATTACATGACTGTTAGCAATCGCCCTTTTCAATATACGTAAAAGCTTTTTAAAAAAAATCACGAGTGGGGTTTTACTGGCGTATTTTACGTTGTAGATTAAAACGTGACAAATATTGAGCTTGTGTTCACCACAGACCTTATTTCAGGCTTTTAACCAAAAAACCCATTAAAAAATCCCATTGATTTGGGACGATGGAACTGAAGTGCTAAAATGTTAACTCGTTTATGAGTTTTGGCATTCAAAATAACGTCATCCCTGCGCTACTCTATGGTGATTGGCTGTAAATTTAGGAAGCGCTTGATTTGATATGAGGCGGAGTTTTCTCTGAGCGGAGGATGAACTTTAAATATCGCAGTCAGTCATGTTCATGTAATCGTGGGCAGTCAAAATTATAATCGAGATCAATATTCAATTAATTGTGCAGCCCTAAGCTATAAATTTACTTGTGATTGAGGTATGTGCAAAAGAGAAAAAGTTTAGAAAAAGTTATGTTCTTTAATGTAAGTATCAGCCAGTGTCCCCACTGCTCTCTAAACATTGATATCAACATTGTTCCTTAAAACCCCAAACTGTTAACTACAAAGTAATGAGGAAATTATTCTCTCAAAGCAGCAATTACAAAAAGCAAGTAATTGTTGTTTTCAGTGACGCAGTAATGAAATAAGTATGGTAAGATGCACAATTCTCTGGCCTCTGGTATCCAGTAACATTTGACTTAAACACACACAGTACTGTGTATAATTGATTTGCCTATTTTACAAGATAGTGTAATAAATAAGACAATAATTCCACTATATGAAGAGAAGAGCTGGAGTTTAATTATACTATTATCTGACAGGGTGCAGCATAACTCCACGAGTCCTGCCTGTTTACAGTAGATAACTTACTTTTAAATCTGTCTGTTCTATGCTGATAAACTAGTCATCACTTAAGACTGCATAAATTTTGCAGTGACAATGAAAGCAGAATGGAGTCTGAGATTAGCGCTTTATGGCTCTCAGTATTGTGTCATGATTGCATATTTGTACAAGTTAAGGTTAGGGTGAAGGGCAGGGTTGACAGCGAGCTTCCGACAAAATTGCTTTTGCTCATAAGATTTCCTGCGAGTTTTTTGTAAGATTGTGTTGTGTAGCACTGAGCAAGCATTAGCTCCTAAAACAGATGGTGCTTTAGCAGTTGTGCAGTTTTGATTTATTTCTGATCTTTGAGCTCATGCTTTAACTTTTTTTTTTTTTGATGTATTTGTAATGTCATGCTGGACACATGATGAGTATCGCTCTCTCTCTCTCTCTCTCTCTCTCTCTCTATCTATCTATATATATATATATATATATATATATATATATATATATATATATATATATATAGTGCAGATTTGGTTTACTGGAATAACAGGCTACATTTTTCCAAATGTGGTCTTGAGCTGCCACCTCCCATCCCAAGGTTCAGTGTTTTGTATGTCCTGAGATGCTTTTCTGCTCAGCATGGTGGTCCATCCATCCGTCTTCTATACCACTTATCCTCTTCAGGGTCACGAGGAAACCTGGAGCCTATCCCAGAGAACATGGGGCACAAGGCGGGGTACACCCTGGACGGGGTGCCAATCCATTGCAGGGTACAATCACATACACATTCACACACCCATTCATACACTATGGACACTTTAGACACGCCAATCAGCCTACCATGCATGTCTTTGGACTGGGGGAGGAAACCGGAGTACCCGGAGGAAACCCCCGCAGCACGGGGAGAACATGCAAACTCCGCACACACAGGGCCACGGTGGGAATCGAACCCCCGACCCCGTGAGGCGAACGTGCTAACCACTAAGCCACAGCATGGTGGTAAGGATGATTATTTTAGGTATACAGACATCCTGTCAGCTCCCAAACCAGAGTGGCCATTCTCCCCTGATCTCTCTCATCAACAAGGCTTTTCCATCCACAGAACTGCTGCTCACTGGATGTTTTCTCAAAATTCTGTGTAAACTCTAGAGACTGTTGTGCATGAAAATTAAGGAATCAACAGTTTGTGAAATACTAAAACCAGCCCCTCGAATTAAAAAAATTGGAAAAATGCTTGACACAACCAAACTTGTTGTTTCTACCTGTGCTTTGTTTGTGTGGCTTGGTGCACTGAACCTCCCATCTGTGCTTTCCAGAAGACCTAATTTTAATTGTTTCTAAGCCAGCTTCATATGAAAGTTAATGAAACAGAAGTTTAATAAACGGCACGAAATTAGGAGATAGTCATGCAGTGTGATGAAAAAAGCACAGACTTTTGCTTAATCTGTGTGCTGTAGCAAGTGGATTCCACACTGCATTGAACAGGTGTGACTAAGCTTCCTGATGTCAAACTCAACCACTATAAGAGGCTTTATTCCATCGATAAACCATTCAGGCAAACCTCCACTACTCTGAATTTATTGTGTATTTGAGCAGATAAATGATTATCAGCACTTAATCATAGTTAGATACATCTGTCATTATGATAAGTGACAGTGCCACAGGTGTGGCAAACTTTAAAGCATAATCAAAAAGTTTCCTGTTTGCTGCTACAATTTTAGACACCCAGTTATTGCTGATCAATGCAACCACTGCACAAAAGCACTGTAAATATTCGTATAATTATTGGTGTCTCATCCACTATCCCTGCTGCATGTGTTTTTAAAGTTGCCATGTTCATGGCTCCCTCACTGCCTCTCAGCTGAAATATAGCATCGGCGAATGGTTAGTTTCTCCCTCAATTGCTCCATTGGGAGAGAGTCATGGACAAATTACTAACAAGAGCAGCCAGGACCATAAAGAGAAGGGCACTCATCGGAGAGATCTCTGTGGCCAGGAAGGATGAGAAAAAGAGGTGCTTTGTGGGCTATTTGTTGAGCCTGGTGACCATGTTACAATTTAGGCATCTGTGACACTTTGGAGGCTTATTTTTTTTCTATTCAGTTTGTTCTTAGCTGTTGTTACAGGATGTGTTGCACAGTGCTTTTGTCTAAATAATGAGGTCAATGCATTAGACTACCAGTTTTTAATTTCTTTCCATACTGCTGAAGTCCATTATAATTATGATATATAATAATTATATCAGATGAACAGTAAAAAAAAAAAAAAAAGACGTTCTGTAGAATTAGAACATTCCAGAAAACATGCTTTCTCTAAAAATAAATTTCTTTCATGTTACTTGACAGAGCATCCTTTTACTCAAGTGCGCTGTCTTAACATACAGTTTGTGCCCAGTTAGCTAATGGTGTTTTATGTCATGGCTGCCAGCCATATGAATCAGGGCTTGTTAATGGCCTATCAGTGATGTGGCTCACACTGGCCTTAACCTGTCTCACTGTCCCAGGGGCATGGACTTTGTGGAACCTTTATTATTTCTATGGCAGGCAGGGAAAGTCCATTGAATTTCATTGTGGCTGACTGACAAAAAAAAAAAAAAGGTTTTGACAAAATAAAATGTTTTTCCTTCCTGTTCTTCCTAACTGTAAGGCTAAGTAAATGTATATTATACCAACACAACATGGAAATGTTTTTAATTTACTTTTTAATCTTACCTAGGCTATCATCCTGTAAAGATTCTTACTGGTTAAGAAGCCAGTTTAACAAATACACTTGCTAGCTACAGTGTGATTTCTTCACACAGTGAATGTCAGGGTTTTATCAAATTGGCTCAAGCCCCAGCACTGCTAATTTGGCACTGTCAGGCCCTTCAACAAGGTCCTTAACCCTACCTGTATTAGGGTTACTGTATCATGGCACTCTGTCCCCAACTTCCTCGGATACGGTATGTGAAGTAGGGATGCCACGAGAACCGATACTTCGGTACCAATCAGTACCAACATTCTTAAAACGTGACGGTACTTGTTTTTCTGCAGTAGCATTCGTAATGAAGGTACCGAGGTTGCATTTCCTCCGGAACTGAAGGGGGCAACACATACGCGTGTGTTTTAGTCAGTCCACAATGAAAAGGTGTTAAAGAAGAAGAATAAACGCCTACAAGCACATGGGAAAAACTACAGAAGATGGTGAAGTTTAACTCTGCCCAGACTCGTTGAGAGGAAAGGTAGCATCGGTTGCCGGTGTGCAACCAATGCTATCGTTCATTTCAAACAAAGCGAGGAAACATTTGAAATTTGGTGAAGTACCTGAAGGACGGTTCCTATATTATGTTTGTTTGAGGCAGCTGGCAGCAGTTAATGATTTAAATATGACTCCATTTAATTAATTATCTGACTCCAATGAATAATAACTGCAAACTTTTTTTATCTGACTCCATATCTAGTTAGTGCTAGAATTGTAAAATTTCAGTGTTCTCATAGTATTTACTCTAAAACAGCTTCAAGCTTTCATTAAAATGACCTTCCTATGTCAGAGGTTTTTATAGAGCTTCTTTATTGTACTATTGTGTCTATTGTTAGCTCAGAGGTTTCTATCAACGTGCAAGCCTAGGCCTTTCCTATTTTACTTGTCAGAGGTTCTGTTTAAACTTGCAAGTATTAGGCATTTCCTTTAGCTTGTCAGCGGTTGACATCAAATGTGTCTAATGTACTATAACTTTAGCTTAAGAAACAATTTCTAGTAACCACACATAACATATAGATCGTGCACTGAGAATTTAGAGATACAATAACACAAATTTATTACACAAAATCACAAATGAAGCTATACATAAAATAGAAACAAATGGAACTTACAAAATGTAGATCAATGTCTCGGACATGGGATGTGTGATGGAAATAGCATCTCTGATGGTAAAAAGTACTTGATGGCAAAAAGTCCCTCTGATGGTTCAAGGCAGCCTCTGATGTTACAAGCCCTTTTTGGTGTTACAAGCCATCCTTCAGTTCTACCAAGCATGCCCTCTTATACCCCTGAGCCTCTTTGAAATGTATAGTGACCAGGATACCAAATGAAGAAGAAATGGAATATTTTATGCCGGGATGGACCCCCAGCTGATTAGCTCACCCTAAGGAACTGTAAAAGAGCACATACTGCAACATATGTTGTAAATGTTGTTTCCTAAACCTATATGATATTTATATCACCATATCATTCACCATGAAATATGGATAAAAATGGTAGCAAACATGCCCTGAGTAATATTTTTATTAAACTCAGTTTAGATGATCAGGTTAAGTTCACATGGTATCTCTGAAACACATTCCTGATCATTTTAATCCTTAATCAAATAACTGCCACAATTTATAAACCTACTAGAGGAAAACCTACAGTTTTCATAACCATATATAGGAGAAAATGTAAAAAAAAAATCAGCATGTAAAGGGTTTTCAAAGTCTGCCACACATTTATCACTCAACCCTGGCCGCTGACCTAGCACACAAGTACAGTGAGATTACCCTGAAAGTATCTGGAGGCAGAGGCCAACACACACACACACACACACACGCACACACACATTCAGAGCGTGTAAAGTTCTAGCACTGTGTCCCAAGGTCCCTTGGCTGTATAGTTCAGATGCAGGAATATACATCTATACCTCGACACATATACCTTACTTTAGAGTTTTGAGAAATCTAGGACACCTTTGTGCACACTAAAGAAAATGAACTGAAGTGTATTCCCATATGGTGCCTGTATAAGACTCAAGAATTATACCTTGGGTGTCCACCAGTGAGAATACATATTACATTATGTACTGAGATAAGATGGTCAGTGATACATTATATGTACAGTCCATTCTAGTGTTCAATTCCAAGAGATGTGAACCAACTCCAATTACCCTTGAAAGTACCAATCCCACACTGGTTGCAAGATAATGCTCTGTGGAGTTACAGCTGCAAACAAATACACTTGACGCACAGACAGACCAGTGCTGTGAAAATCTCAAGCGGATGCACGATTAAATGGTTGTTGGGACTGTTAGATAAATTGAGGGCAGATTCTCTGTCTTACCAAGAGGAGCTTGTTACAGTATGCAGCACCTTAGTGTTTTAATTTTGGATCAACTTTCATTTCTGTCAAAGGATGTTCATCAGCAGTTTTATAGAATACATTTTAATTGAGGTATAAGTATGTGAAAGTAACCAACTGTAAACTTTTGGTTGTGTTTGGAATAATGCATTGATTGTTCAGGGTATAGCTTAAGCATCATTTGAGTCTGGCAGATTTTGAGTATACGGTACGGTATGCAGCGTTTTCTGCCTGCCCTGTTTTTGCAACTTCCCAAAATGCCAAAATATTCTCAAGTTATATCTGATCTGCTGCATAAAAAAGACCTCAGCTATCAAAGGATTTTTTAAAAAGGCCTGAGAAATAAATGGAACATATTTCAAACCAATTGCATTATTAATGCCCTTTGCCAGTGAAATCACAACAAATAATAAATCATGCCAGGGGCCATCACCTTTCGCATTAATTTCATGTTCTGTGTCACTGAACTGGAAAAGAAGATGACGGGGGGGAAAAAACTTTTCTGTATCTCCCAGATCGATCTTCAACAGTGACTTCCACCCGGGCGCAGCCACTATGATGCTTATGACCATAATTGGCCCTTGAGTGAGCTTGACTATTTGTATTTGATGTGTTGTGGTGTGTGTGTGTGTGTGTGTGTGTGTGTGTGAGTGTGTGAGAGAGAGAGAGAGAGAGAGAGAGAGAGAGAGAGAGAGAGACACACACACACACACAGACTCATACACTTTCATACACATAACAAGCTTCCGTGTACAGCACATGCAAATGGTGCTCTGGCCTGCTACATTGTAATAGATAAATAGTAGACAGAAATTTTTCCCTGCCAACTTCTCTCTCTCTCTCTCTCTCACTCACACACACACACACTCTCTCTCTCCCCAGCCCACTCTCTTTCCTCTCAAGAGACTAGTCCTTGTTTTCTGTCATTTATCTGGAGTTATGAAGGCATGACATTTTTGACTTTGACATTGTCAGTTAGAGTTGATTCTTTCAGACTTTTCAAAGGTTGGTTTAGATGTCTCTTGTTGGTTTTAATGAAGACGTCTTTGGGAGCAGGGAACAGGTCCTTTGGGATTTGCCTCTAAGCACCAGGAGACTGGTTCTTTTATCAACTGGAATGGGTGTGTTACATATTGCTGTGTACCGTTCTTTGTGCATGAATGCTAAAATGATGCTTAGGGGGTTGGAAACAAACTGAATTTAACAGATTAATTATAATCACATTTTAAGGGAGATACAGTGAAAGGAAATAAGTATTTAGATACTATAGTTTTTGTTATTTAATACGCAGTGCCCTCCACTAATATTGGCACCCTTGGTAAAGAATGCTGTAAAAAAAAGTTATCTTTATTGTTGAACCTTTTGATCTTTTGTTCAGAAAATTCACAGAAATACTCTGCAAACAAAACAGGTTTATATAAAAAAAACTTTGTTAAATATAGGTGTGCAACAATTATTGGCACCCTTTTAGCCAATACTTTGTGCTAGCTCTCTTTGCCAAGATAACAGCTCTGAGTCTTCTCCTTTTATGCCTGATGAGATTGGAGAAAACATAGCAAGAGATCTGAGACCATTCCTCCATACAGAAGCTCTCCAGATCCTTCAAATTTCGAGGTCCAGGCTGGTGGACTCTCCTCTTCAGTTCACCCCACAGAATTTCTATGGGTTTCAAGTCAGGGGACTGGGAAGGCCATGGCAGGACCTTGATTTTCGGACTCAGACACAGTCTCAGTGTTTAAGTCTAAGCTTAAAACATATTTGTTTACTCAAGCCTACCCTGACTAGATTCTGTTCTACTACTTCGCAGTCATAATTATCTTTTTTCTCCCTCTCTCCTTTCGCCGAGCCCCACACGAATTTATGGAGATACTAGAGATCCAGATCCTTTCTGCCTCTGGATGGAGCTCAAATCTTCTTTAATTCCAGTCTGCTGGGACTACGGCTGCTCTTAACGCCATACAGACTTCATATAAATCCATAATGAACTTTTTCACAATATCTGTTGTTACCCAGATGAGGATGGGTTCCCTTCTGAGTCGGGTTCCTCTCAAGGTTTCTTCCTCTTAAAACATCTTAGGGAGTTTTTCCTTGCCACCGTCGCCACTCAGTGGCTTGCTCAGTTGGGATAAATTCGCACCTTTAATATCTGTATACCATGTTGATATTTCTGTAAAGCTGCTTTGAGACAATGTCTATTGTAAAAAGCGCTATACAAATAAAATTGAATTGAATTGATTTTGTGGACAGTAAACCATTTCTTTGTTGATTTTGATGTATATTTTGGATCAGTGTTCTGCTAGAAGATCCAACCAAGGCCCATTTTAAGCTTTCTGGCAGAGGCAGTCAGGTTTTCATTTAATATCTGTTGATATTCGATAGAGTTCATGATGCCATGTATCCTAAAAAATGTCCAGGTCCTCTGGCAGAAAAACAGCCCCAAACATTAAAGAGCCACTACCATATTTATCCGTGGGCATGAGGTAATTTTCCATACGGCTACCTCTCTGTGTGCTCCAAAACCACCTCTGGTGTTTATTGCCAAAAAGCTCTATTTTGGTATCATCTGACCATAGAACCCGATCCCATTTCAAGTTCCAGTAGTGTCTGGCAACCTGAAGACACTTGAGTTTGTTATTGGATGAGAGTAGAGGGTTTTTTCTTGAAACCCTTTCAAAAAACTTGTGGTGATGTAGGTGACTTTGGATTGTAGTTTTGGAGATTTTCTGACCCTAAGACGCAGCAAACTCCTGCAATTCTCCAGCTGTGATCCTTGGAGATTTTTTGTCTACTCGACCCATCCTCTTCACAGTGTGTCTATATTGTCTTAGCGCACATCCAATTCCAGGTTGATTCATACCATTTCAAGTTGAATGGAACTTCTTAATTATTGCCCTGATGGTGGAAATGGGCATTTTCAATGCTTTTGCTATTTTCTTATAGCCACTTCCCATTTTGTGAAGTTCAACAACTTTTTGCTGCACGTCACAGCTATATTCCTTGGTCTTACCTATTGTTATGAATGACTAAGGGAATTTGGCCTGTGTGTTACCTCATATTTATACCCCTGTGAAACAGGAAGTCACGGTGGAACAATTTTCTCTTCCTAGTCACCCAGGTTTCCTAAAATGTGTTTTTTTTATTTTTAATATCAATGGGAATATACTTCAAATATATTTTTCTCATGTGAATTCATAGGGTTGCCAATAACTGTTACACAACTAATATTTAACAAAGATATTTTTGGATAAACCTGTGTTTTGTTAACAGTTGTTTAATATCCATGAGAGCAGAGTGTATTTGTGATTTTTTTTTTTTTTTTTTTTTTTTTGACAAAAGATCAAAAGGTTAAATAATAAAGACAAATTTTCACAGCTGCGTTTTCTCATATTTACCAAGGGTGCCAATATTAGTGGAGGGCACTTCTGTACAGTGTATATCTCTGCAATCATCTCCAGTCCTACATCCCACGCAAAACTAGGCACAGAGATGCACATCCAAAAGCATTTAGACAAATCAGAACTATTCTGGAACAATATACTCTGGTCAGAGGAAAGTAAAATAAAACACTAACAGTAATTCAGCTTGTTATATTTGTTGAAAGAAGAGTTGCACATGTGATCCCAAGAACACCATACCCACAATGAAGTATGGAGGTGGAAGCATCATGATATGGGGCTGCTTCTCTGCAAACAGTACTGGGGCAGTACATGTCATTGAAGGAAACATGAAATGAGTGATGTTCCAGGATTTATTAAAGGACAATTTAATCTCATAGCCCTGGAAATTGAATCTGGGGAGAAGATGGCCGTTTCAACAAGACAATGATCCCAAGCATACAGCCTAAATAAATCAAGAAGGCCTTGCATGGCCTAGTCAATCTCCTGACTTTAATCTCATTGAAAATTTAGGGAGGATTTTGAAATTGCAAGTCCATTGGAGAGACCCTCGTAGCCATGGGGAATTTAACATGATTGGCCAAGTGGAATGGGCCACAATTGATCCACAATGCTGCAAAATGAATTCTTACTGCCAACAACAGCTTTAAAACAAAGTACCATTGTTGTTAATTTGTGGTGTCTGGATACTTCAATTTTTTTTTTTTTAAACATATGGTTTTGCTTATGAATACATATTTTTGGTTCATATTTGTAAGTACAAAGCCAACATACAATATGTAAATTTGAAGTTGATGTATGCACTGAAAGTATATTAAACAATTATTATTAAATTATTCATTATTAATTGTCCAATTGCTTATTTCCCCTCACTGAAATCTGTAACGCTGGTTTACAGACGTGCCTCTAACCAGCTTCAGGTGGTGGTGGTGTTGAACCATTGAACAAATGGTAATACAACAATTGAGGCTAGTCTTGCACTTCACTGAATCACCTGCCAAAAATAGTTTGAATTGGAATTGAATTCTGAGTCCAGGAGATATAATAGCGTGTCCTTACCTGAAAGACAAAATGTATTGTCCCTTGTGGTGGATTCAAGAACCATCTTGTCCTAAATAGATGAACCACTCAGGTCTCTAGCTCTTCCCTCAGATGTCTTGTCTTCCCTCTTTTTATTTATTTATTTTTAAAAGCATTTCTCTGTCAGCTAAATACAGTTTGGCTAAGCCTATTTGGTCTATGTGGCAAATTGATGTAATAGTCCAAGCTGGCATGCATGAGTTGTTATTTGTGTCTTCTCTAATTCTTTATGAAATGGAGACTATCAGCATCAGGCTGTAGAGATATACAGTACTGTGCAAATGTTTTAGGCACATGCAAAGAAATGCTGTAAAAGCAAGGATGCCTTCAAAATAATGACATTAAATGTTTCTAAATAAAAAAAAAATACAGTAAAGAACAGTAAACAGTAGTAAATGAAACAAAGTCAATATTTGGTGTGACATAAAAAAATAAAAATAGTAGTCTCCCGTACAATGTGTACGGCTGTGGATCAGGTGGTAGAGCGGTTTGTCCACTAATCATACGGTTGGTAGTTCGATTCCTGGCCCACATGCCGAAGTGTCCTTGGGCAAGACACTGAACCCCAAGTTGCTCCCGATGGCAAGTTAGCACCTTGCATGGCAGCTCTGCTACCATTGGTGTGTGTGTGTGTGAATGAGACGCAGTGTAAAGCGCTTTGGATAAAAGTGCTATATAAGTGCGCCATTTATATAAGTGCGCCATTTATAAGGAAATTAGCTGGTAAGTTTTATTGAGCATCTTTCAGAAACAGCCACAGTTCTTCTGGAGACTTTGATTGTCGCACTTGCTTCTTATTTTTACAGCAAAACCCAGCCGCCTTCATTATGTTAAGCCTGCTTTCTTTCTATGACATGCAAAAATTTTTCTGTAACATTTAATTTTGTCCTCGAAAACTAATGTTTGGGAATCTAAAATTTTTTTTGTACTGACTTGATAATGTAGAAGTCATAAAATAAAGAAAAATCCACAACAAAGTTTGTACTAACAAAAAATAGGGTGCCTAAAACCTTTGCATAGTACTGTAGCTCTGTTCCTGTACTCAGGTGAGTTTCTCTTATTTGTAAAGATGTGCTGAAGATGGAAGATTTTAATCGCTACTTTAACTCAGGTTCATTTTTATTTCCATGGTTATTTTGGGTGTTTATATTTCTTATTAAATTGTACATATTTGATACATTTATGATAACTGTACAGGATAACTGTGGAGACTATGTCTCCTGTACAGGCATAAGATACACTATGATGACTATCAAAAACCTCTGAAAGTTGGTGTCTACTGCTGTGGTTCACTTTAAAGCCTCCCTTCACTGCATGAAATAAAGTTCTGTCACAATGACAGATTTCTGTCATATCAGTCTCATAGAGGTCACTGATCTCATCTTTGACATTCACAGTGTTCATAGTAAAGTGACTTTTACATAATTTACAGAAAATCCACTACTGCAGGTTCAAACACATTATCTTTAATGGCATGCATGGTGCAGATGTGAATTTTCGCTCAGCAACTGGCATAGCGCCAAATGGAGTTTCAGAGGTCCATGCGCAGGGTTGTCAACTTTTGCACACTAATCTACAAAAACATCTCATACTGACAAAAAAGAGAGTAGAAGACATGTGTAGTAGTTTATTCTCAGACTTTTGTTGCTTCATGGAAACTTCTACTTGCATTAAAAGCACTGAAGGAAAACACACTGAAGCAATAGAAACACTTTATCTTCATTGTTTATTGGTTTCAGTCTTTTATGGTAGTTTCACATATACGTCCTTTTAAATGAAACATAGTCTTTAAAAGACTATGGACTTGCTGCAAATTATTGCAGTGCTTTTGGTGTACACTATAAGTGGATGTAAAAGGCCACTCTTTGTGTACATTTTAGCAATGGACAATGAGATGAGGAATTTTGTTGCGTAACAATCAATACAAACTCATGCCTCATGTAATTGATATACACCAGGGGTATTCAGCTAAAATTATTAAAGGGTCAGTTACATACAATTTCTTGCTTATAAAGGTCCAGGTAAGCAACTAACATACACTGTCCACCACTGATTTTTTCCAAAAATACTCTGCTCTTGAGGATATCAAACAATTGCAAACACAACACAGGTTTATCAAAAAAAAAAAATCTTTGTTAAATATATGTTCAACAATTTAAAAAATATCTTTGCCAAGATAACAGCTCTGAGTCTTCTCCATTAATGCCTGTTGAGATTGGAGAATAAATGGCATAAAAAGTCTGTAAAACCTCTTGTCTAGCCTATTGTCTCAAGCCTTATACCTTAAAACTAGATTTTGTGAACTTCAGACAGTTTTCTTCGTATGTTTAACTCTGCTAAAGTATTTTATTCATGTACTACGTTTGGTCATCTGAAAAACTTTGCTGGGTCTGTGTCCATGGCCACCTGGTTGTTCCCTTTCAAAGGGAAATCAATGTTGCGTGAGCTTCATGCTGTGGGAAGCGCTGTCGCACGTGACCAGTATCCGAAGACTGCATGAAATCACAACTATTCATATGCCTGCTGTGGTCAGGTGACGTAGCATTTTGCGTGTCGCATGAATATAAAATTGCACCTGTAAACCACGTCATCAGCCTTATTATCTTCAGTGAAAGACTGCATGTGAATGCTCGAAAAAAAAAAAAGATTCTTAATTTTCACTCTATTAAAAAAAAATCTCTTACTTTTCTGTCCCTTTAAAAAAAAAAAAAAAAAAAAAAAGATGGATGGGGATGGAAACACTTTCTGTGTGAAGTGTCTGGGGGTGGAGCATGCCGGAGCGGCCCTTGAGGGGGCTGACTGGTGAATGCTTTTCAGTCAGGTGGCTCAGCTCGTTGCTCTTCTCTCCACAGGAAGTTTCTGCCTGCTGTGGTTTGCCCTCATGCCTCCCGCACCATTAGCGCTGGACACCATAGTGCACACATGGCCGAGGTCACATCTGTACGCTTTTCCCCCAGTCGCTCTGCTCCCACAAGTTCTAATGAGAGTTCACGAAGACCGTTTACATCTACTGCTAGTAGCACCTTATCAAATATGGTTCTCAGAGATAATATCCCTGCTAGATGGCACTCCCTGGGAGATTCCTGTTAGCAGGGATCTACTGTCTCAAGCCAGAGGCCGTGAGGCCCTTGGGTCTCTCAACTGAGGTTGTAGACTATGTTGAACGCTAGAGCGCCATCCACGAGAATATTGTATGTGCTCAAGTGGTGACTTTTTGTCTTGTGGTGTGAGGAACATCAGTTAGACCCAGTAAACTGCACAATAGCTACAGTCCTGGAGTTCTTACAGGGACGTTTCTCAGCAGACTTGGCTCCTTCTACAATCAGGGTCTATGTGGCCACCATTTTGGCCAGCCACACCCCTATTGATGGAGCCTCTGTGGGGTAACATCCTCTAGGGTTTTTGCATGGTTTCAGGTGGCTGAGGCCCCTCTGCAGAACACAAATAACTTTCTGGGACGTTTCTGTGGTCCTGGAAAGTCTGTCAGGTGCCAATTTGAGCCCTTAGAGTCAGCCTCAGAGAAGCTTCTGACTCTAAAGGTAGCTTTTCTGCTGGCCCTGACGTATCTCATGGAGATCTACAAGCTCTCTCTATTGCCCCTTCCTGCCTTGCCTTTGCCACAGGATTAGCCAAGGTCTTCATGTATCCTAGGCCGGATTATATTCCTAAAGCGTCTACGTCTGCTGACCAGACAGTAGTGTTTCAGGCTTTCTGCCTTCCCGTTCCTCACACCGGAACAAGAGAAAGTGCACCTACTGTGTCCAGTAAGGGCTGTCTGTACTCATGTCTACTGCTCTTGCCAGTGGTGTAAGTCGGAGCAGTTGCTGGTCTGTTTGGGCGGCGACAATAGAGGTGATGCTGTGTCAAAGCAGCGCATCTCTAACTGGATAGTGGAAGCAATCTCTCTTGCTTATGAGGCAGCCGGTCTCGCTATGTCTCTGGGCATAAGGGCTCATTCCACTAGGGGGGGTCGCCTCCTTAAAGGCTTTGTCCAAAGGGGTGCCCTTACAGGATGTGTGTGCTGTGGTGGGATGGTCTATGCCACACACATTCATTCGATGTTACAGATTGGACATGCATTCCATCCCAGGCTCGAGTGTCTTACAGTGACCCTCGGGCTCAGATATTTTTGAACAGGCCATACCCTTAGTATGATGGAGTGGGTATTCTTGTTTCCACAGCGTGAAGCTCATGCAATGCTGAGTTCCCTTTGAAAGGGAACATCTGCGTACCCCTGTTCTCTCAGAAGAGAACGAGACATTGTGTAGTGTTGTCATATGGGAACATGCCTGTGAATTGCGTCTTTGCGTCAGATAATAGAGGCTGACGACGTGGTTTACAGCTGCTGTTTTATAGTTACATGACTAAATGCGTGAGCCAGACGTTTGTATATTGCTATATTCTTCTACTTGGTTTTTATCTGAGGTGACTGAAAACTATTGATAAAAAAATGTATGGATAGCAGGTCACAGGCCATCAATCTAAGACCACATGGAATATTGAAACAGACCAAGTGTGAAATTATCCATTGTGTGTCATCGGAAAGTGGCCACACAACAAAAATCACATAGAACTAAACAAAGTTAGGGGTCTATACCATCCTTAGCATACAGTTTGAAAGTTTAACTTGTTCAAAACGGATACATGTTTTTGTAATATATTGATATTACTGCATTGAGTTGCATAACATGGAGAGAAAATATGTGTGGGGAAACTAGTGTGTGAGTAGTTACAAAAGAAAATAGTGTACCAGATTGTTTTATTGTCTCAATTTAATTTTGTCACATTCATAGACTTTTTATTGATATTTGTTCAGCTAAAAAATGATGTGTTGTTTTCATAGACAACTAATTTAGAAATACACTGATCCTCTTCTGAACCTTTATCCTCCCTCTCACTCTCTCTCTCTCTTGCTCTCTCTTTCTCCCTTGCCACAGATTAATGTGTTTGACAAGCCACTGAGCAAGAAAACACATTAATTGCTACTCAAAGTGGAGAGCTATCATGGGAGCCCTTGTTCAGAGTACAGGCGGGTTTTAATTCTTCTTTTCCAAGCACGGGCAGGCAGAACTGGGGGTAGCATAGAGGCAAATGTGATCGTGGCAGGGCTTGGCAGAGTGTGAGAGAGAGCCATGTGCTCTGGATCGGGGGAGCCACAGTCAGTCAACAAAGGCCTAATCAGCAAATGAGATGCAGCTTACCGCCATAGCCCGACAAAGCCACTCTGCCTAAATCTGCTCCAAAGGCACTGCAGCTCATTCCACAAAATGCCCATTTGCTTTCCTCATACTCATTGTATACAGACCAAAAACAGAGTTCAGTCTGGTGTTTAAAAAGTTGCTGTTGGTTTGTTCTGGAGACAATGCAACATAATCTGCTGCCAAAACGTCCCTCTGTGCTCAGCACCATGTATACAGATTACACACAGTCTCAAATCTAATTCTTGACACTGACTGAGTGGCGCTTCTTTCGGGTCTGACATGGCACTGTAGTTGGATCAAGTACGAATGGTTCTTCTCCATCTGAAACTTGGCAGATTAACTCATTGAAATGGTACTGAGCTAACAAACATATTCAAATATGCCCATTAAATGCAAATAAAATAACAAAAGAAATGTCAGTAAAACATCTGTTCTATAGAGGCGTGTTAAAAACCTGTTGTAATCATTACACAAACAGAATTAACAGCAAATATTTTTAACATTATTTTTTCTCTGTCTGTAGGAGATAAGGCAAACTCTTATGTAAGCTATAATTATTTTGGAAAGCAAACTTGGCTCTTTTTAACCAGTTTGACAATGAGCAAACTAGTGATTATGAGGGCTCTGGAAGTTGTGCAGAGTTCTGCACGATCTGCTTTTGCTCATGATCCTGCTTGTGCTGCATGCCCATTTAGCCATAATGGCAAATATCAGACTTAGTGTGTAATTACAGGAGGGCAAAGCAATAGAAAAGAGGATTATGGGAGATGAATGGAGGAGGTAGGAAAGGTCTGCGATTAACTCGTCCCTCCTCTTGGCCGAGCAGCTACAGCTGATAAGGTGAAATGCAATTTTCTCCTCCTTGATTGAATATTTGAGTACCGACTTTTGAGTAAATACGGCTGCATTGACTGAAAGACGCCCCCCATCCCAAGGCTACATGGGTATTGGCTCAGTAATTAATGCATACTCAGGCTGGGTTTAGTTAATTTTTGAAAGATGGCAAACAGAAAAGTAATGGGTTGCATAAGCCTATGTAGAGGACAAGATCATTCGTAGTTGTTATTAGTCTCTCAGAAGTACAACTACATGACTCCTCTAAAGCATTTTCAAAGTGTGTGTGCTTTGGTGGATGTGTGTTGGTAAGCATGTGCTCTGTAAATCTGTATTATATAGATTTTAAGGAAGAGCCAAAGTAAAAACTGTGTATGTATGCATCTGTGTTTGTACTGTGTTGTGTGTGTGTGTGTGTGTGTGTGTGTGTGTGTGTGTGTGTGTGTGTGTGTGTGTGTGTGTTAAAGCTTTTTTTTTCTCCTACTGAAAAACGTTCAGTCAGATGAGAAAGTGGAGCTGATATAGCAATTGAAAATATTGAGTGCAGTGATGGGGGGTGTGTGTGTGTGTGTGTGTGTGTGTGTGTGTGTGTGTGTGTGTTTTCTAACATCAACAGCCAGCAGGCACACCCATCTGGCCACGAGTGCCGCCATCATTAGTAAATCCGCCAAATCAGAATAAATTTGCCGTGCCGCACCATGTAAATGTTTAGGTGAGGTTTTTATGACAAACATCTGCTATGAGAAGGTTACCAATCAGTTAACAGAATTAGATGATTCAGCATGTTCAAACAGCTGTCAGACTGAAGGTACATAAAATATACCTCGTCAAAAGCAAATTCACTTGACCATGAAAGCATGTGGGACTTGAAAGAGAATTTTTTTTTTTTTCTAGTTTCTGGTAGGGGTTAATTTTACTTTGCACTGTGATTCAACTTTAACCTATAAATTCAAACCTTGGAAGAACAAGGCAATAAAAAGCAAGGTGCATCAGTGATGTTTCTGTAAAAAGCAAAGTGCAGAAGCAGCAAGTTAAGTAGTCGTAATGATCTTTTGCCTTGCTGCTTTCTGTTGCTTTGTGCACATTTGGAAAAAAATAAAATAAATCATGACACAAGGACAGCCTGTGATCGCCTGATCTTTCTGGTGAAAATAGAGAGGTGAAAGAACAGATTGAACAGTGTTTTAAGCATTGTGTTAGATGGCTGCCTTGATTTCACAAAGCCCATAGCTAAGAGTTCAGACACGTAGATGAGCAATAATCATCATGCCCATTCAAACTGACTGGACTTGCCACTTCACCTTTTTTTTTTGAGCTATGTGGTAATTGTGGTAGTAATACATGGTGTTCTAGTGAGTAACCTTCGTCTAGCTGGTATCTAGCTGCTGGTATTAGCTGGGAGTTAACATGAAAAGACTTAAGAAGTTAAATAACCACCACTGCTGAATGGTGGCTGTTGGCATGTTGTGATACTACAACTCCTGTTAATGCTATGATAAATATAGAATAACTTTTTAGACAAATTTATAGTGGGAATATGTGCCCCCTAAAAAAAACAAAACTATTGCAACTAAAAACAAACAAATAAAATCCTTAAATCGCTGCTGAAAAAATAACAGTATAATCCGTCACAGAAATTCTAATGGTTTCCAATACAAATGTCATCACAAACCATCAGCTAACCATTAAAACCATTACCATTATTGGTCCTTCATGGTATCCACTAGACATAACATCTCACCAACAGAAGGCAACAAGTTACTAGTAGAGATCCACAGGGACAATTACAGTTTCCCTGAAAACCAACACCCCCATTAAAACCCATTAAAACCATTACAAATTCTATGAGGGTTTCTATTTTTTTTTTTTTTTTTTTTTTTAAGCAGGGAAATGCATGCTCTGATTTTGTTGGCTTGCTAGAGCAGTGGTTCTCAAAGTCCAGGAGTCTGTGAAGCAAAGCATGTGGATCTTCAATTATTAAACAATAATGTAAATCGATTTACAATTACAAAATGTAATACATTTGTTCTTAACTTTAAGCTTATAATAAAAATTACAGTTCACTTGAACTGAATGAGTTTAATCCCAACCTCAATATCTCAAAGACAATTAGCCTATAAATACTGTCTGCTTGGACCTACTGTGTTCTGTCAGTGGAAAGTTCTGGAACAGAAACAAATAATGAGCCTAATATTTCACTAGTTGGATTATGTCCATAAAATAAATTTGTACTGAGGGGGTATATTGTAGGGGGTACAGATTTGTTCAATCTGGTTACCAGTGAATTTCATTGTAACTATTCTGGTTAAGACCCTGTTTAACGTGTGTGTGTGTGTGTGTGTGTGTGTGTGTGTGTGTGTGTGCGCGCGCAAGGGTTGAAAATCAAACCAGGTCACATCTCAATGGAAACCAAAATACCCGATAGACCTTTTATCCGGAATATTACATTAAAGGCATTTTAATGTCAGCTGTTCAAATATTTTGGGTAAAGTTTCATCCTTTTAGTTTGAATTGACTAAATATGTAAATATATATTGAGCTATTATATAAAGAACAACTCTTCTGGCACAGAAATGTAACCTTTCTCCCAGAATACATTTTAATAATCAAATCTCTTCATTTATCTCTGTCACATTTGCCTTCCCTCTTGTGCTCTTATGGTGAATCATTATGCAGTAGAGAAATGGCCGAACATTGGCCTGCTTAAAATGCCATTGCATCTTCGAGGACTTGCTTTTTTTTTTTTTTCTCCCTCTGATATTTAGCTGTCTTGACCTACTGGATTTCTTTTATAAAGGTTAAACTGGTACACTGTTTAGATGAGTGTGGCAACAATCTGCGTTTAGCAAAGAAAAAAAATTATTATGGATCAACATACAAGTGAAGTGGGAATCATGGGAGCAGGACCGTGAAGGGTTCTCTGTGTGTCTGATAAGGTCACACTGTGTGTTTTGGTTGTATGTGCAATGCTGTTAATATTTCAGGGCTTGTAAATGTAAATCATCAAAATTTCTTTCCTGCTTGGCACAATGCTTTTTTCACACTTAGCCTGTACCACAGTTGGAGTTTTTGTGACTGTATCTTTTTCACTTGGTTTGGTTTCATTTGGTTTTAAGCACACCAATTTCTGACATCTTAACATCTTTACATGCACATTCTTTTGTTCATTGGGATAAAATATTCGTTAAAACATATTTAAGCTATATATAAGAAAAAAAAATTGTTCTGCAGGGTGAGGTGGTTTATACTTTTTGGTATTGATATACTGGTATATTATGCACACAGACATGTACATCATTCTTTATGTACATACTGTTGCAAATCAGGGAGGACGTGAAGACTGGGTAGCTATAGCTTCTACAATTAATTTAAATGTTATTAGAGTAGGAAAGCCAAATGTTAGAAGTCAAATTATTTTACCCGCGAACAGGTTTCTTGGCATATATGTGAGTTTGGGTATTCTTCATATGGACCAAACTAAAGAACAAGTTTATTTGCACCAAACGAAGGTAGGTGTGAAAAATCTCTGGTTACTGCCTGTTGCCAGCACTGGATCTGTAACAATGGGCTATCTCAGTCAGGTCTGTGCTCCTTGTGCCTATACAGTCAAGTCAAGACAGTTTTTATTGTCATTCCTTCATATAGCTTGTATACATTGGAATTAAATGTCATTTCTTCAGGACCATGGTGCAACACAGAACAGTATGCAAGACTACATAAAGTGCAAATACACAAGAGTGTGAGGCGAGTGCAAGACAATAAATACACAGAACAGGACAATAAATACACAGAATACGGGTTGTAAACTGTAAACTGTTGTCTAATGTAGCAGCACAAGTATAGCAGCAATACTGGAAGTCCGTCTCTTCTCCCCTGAAGTTATAGCCTGGTATGTGGTGTGGAAATACATATTTGCAGACCAAAACAGAAAAACAATGTGGATGTGGTACATGTGTGTTGTTCATAAAAAAAAACATTAATGAAGAACATGCCTGCACATTTGATTTGAAGAAAAAAAAAAGAAATTTCATTTTAAAGTTTTCTTTTTAATGGTAATCAAATATTTTTGAGAGTGCACTCACTTTTCCTTTATTAATATGTCAAAAAAAAATGAAAGGAAAAATATTTAACACAACATGAAATTGAAATCAGAATGTACTTTAGTCGAGTCTTAAATAATGTATATCAGGATGGTGGATTTATATATTGAGATTTGATTGGATCATAAACTCTGGGGGTTTAAAAACAAGGTTGAGCCAGGTCAGCGTTGTTGCTTGCAGATAGTAGCTGATCGATAATATTCTCTTTTGGCAATATTAGCCTGCTTAGCGGCAGGCAAGTCAATTCATGTTGGTTGAATATTATTGAATAATATGAAACAACAAGAATCCCCTGTTTAAAGAAAGTGATACAGATGAATTGTGCACAATATAACCAGTGCCATGACCTACCATATTATAATAGGTGTTGATTTCAGTTGTCTGTAAAGCACTTATGTCTTATTGATTTTACCCAGGAAAAATTGTTGAATAGTGACAGATGAATAGGTTAGAAAATGTATTTCATTCATTAAGTTATCACACAGCCCTCTGTCATGCTTTAGCTCTGGAGAGCAGTTTAGAAAGACTAGTTAGACTATGCAGAAATTTACAGTTCAGTACTATTACTCTAGAAAGGATAGGTGAAAATGGTAGAAAAGGAAGGAGATGATGGTGAAGGGAGCTTTATTGTCTGTGCACAACAGGACTCTGTTGTGACTCCTGAGCCAGTACTCAAAGTGGAGATAGATCAGTATGTCTCTTCATCTCACTCTGGCTGATAGACACTTCCTGTCTTTGCTCTGTGATCTCTCTGCTGGCTCTCATCTCTCCTGTACACTTTTGTCTTTTCTGTGAACCGTCCAACCAACAAACTATAGTTTGAGAATATAGATTAAAAAAAACATTGCAATGTTTTTTGATGCCTAATAAAACCCCTTTCCTGTGCTTTACCTCTTCAACCCATCTCACTGGCTTGTTCAGGACTCCATTCTAATATACACCAGGGATAAATAGTGCACTCGATGGTGCTTGATGATCAGGTTAATAGAACTGAGAAAGCATTCTTAGGAAAAAGCGGCAGAATTCCTTTTTTAGATGTTAGGTTCACTAAGTGCAGCTCTCTCGCTCTGAATCTAAGGCTAGCAAGGCTGAAGGAGCTGCTGAGCTTCATCTTGGCACTACCTTTGTGCTTGCGAAAGAGACAAGCTTACACAGGCTAACTACTTACCTTTAGTCCTGAGGTCATCACAAACAAGTGGGACCAGTTCGACCTTTAAAATGGAGCAGGATGTCAAACCTGGTCTCTGAAGCACCATTGCTCAATCTATGATGTTTTCATTCAAGGCCAGGTATCAAATGTCTTTCACTTCCTCAGTAACTGCTGTTTTGCATTGGTCTTAGATTACAGTTAGAGTGTTGTAGCATAACAGGCAATATTTCACACAGTATGGAAGAGCTTACTCAAATGTAAAATCAATACCATGGATAAGTATGTATTCTCTTGGGCTACCAGTCTTGACCATAGGTGTCTTCATTTTCTTTAAACACAACAAGCTCTACAAACTAATAGATAATCACAAAGCTTTATGCAGTTATTTGATTATAACATATAAAGACACTGCATGTTAATAACCTGTTGTTGTTGTTGTTGTTATTATTATTATTATTATTATTATTATTATTATTATTATTGAAACATTTTTGGAGCATAAATGTACATTTATTTTTGCAAATATAAATTAAATATGCCTAATTTTGCACACTTAGTACATCCCCAATTCTTAAAAATTAGGAACAGTATTAAAAAGGCCAAACAAAGAGTAATTTGATAATTCAATTCACCCTGTACTGTATTGAAAACACATTAACACATTATTTGTTTTACTTTGTGTATTTAAGTTTTCTTTTAAAAATATGCACTCATTTCAAATCTGATGATTGTTAGTGATGATGAACACACTCCAAAAAAGTTGGGACAGTCGACTGTTTACCACTGTGTAACATCACCTTTTCTTTTAATAACATTAAATGTTTGGGCACTGAGTGAAGACACCATTTATGCATTATTCATTTCATCAACTGCACAACTGTACCGGGCCTTCGTTGCTTTATTTTGCGCTTCATAATGTGCCACACATTCTCAATCGGAGACAGGGTAGGACTGCAGGCAGGCCATGCTATCACACGCACTCTCTGCTCATGCAACCATGCCTTTGTAATCCGGACAGAATGGGGTTTGGCATTGTCCCTGGAAAAGACGATGTCTGTATGGCTACATATGTTGCTCCAAAATGTGTACATATCTTTCTTCATTAATGATGCCCTCACAGATGTGCAAGTTACCCATACCATGGGCACTGACACACCCCCATACCATGACAGACGCTGGCTTTTGGACCTGATGCTGATAACTGTTGGATAGTCCTTTTCCTTTTTGTCCTGAAGAACACAACGGCTGTTTTGTCCAAAATGTTGACTTGTCAGACCACAAAACACGATTCCACTGTGCTACTATCCATCACAGATGAGACCGAGCCCAGAGAAGTCAGCGGCACTTCTGGACAGTGTTGATGTACAGTTTCTGTTTGCATAGTAAAGCCTTAACTTGCATTTGTGGATGCAGCGGTGAATGGTGTCGACTGAAAAAGGTTTACAAAACTATACCCGAGCCCATGTCAGGATATCTATTATAGACTCATGATGGTTTTTAAGACAGTGACGTCTGAGGGAGACAAATTTGAGATCACACACATTCAGAAGTGATTTTCGGCCTTGCCCTTTACCCACCGAGATTTGACCGGATTTCTTGAATTTTTTAAATTATATTGTGTACTGTAGAAGATGAAATGCCCAAAATCCTATTGATTTTGTCTTTGGGGAATGTTGTTCTCAAAGTGTTGGATTATTCTCTGATGCATCTGTTGGCAGATTGGCGAACCCCGACCCATCCTTGCTTTTAAAAGACTAGGCCTTTTTTTGGAGGCTCCTTATATACTATGATAAGATGATTGCCTCACCTGTTTCACATCACCTTCTTATTTCAACTCGTCACATCACAATTAGTCCTAAATTTATCTTCCAAAAAAAAACTATGCAGTTGATTAGGTAAAACATCAAATACCTTGTTATTATACTTTTTTTTTTTTTTTTTTTTTTTTTTTTTAAATAAAAGTCAAAGTACATTTTACAAATTACTCCTCTTAGTTTTTTTTAAACATTTTCCATACTGTCCCAACTTTTTCGGAATTGGGGTTGTAAAATAAACAAACACAGTATTGTCTATTGATGTTGGCATTAAAATATTTATTTCACTGTGAAGATGCTCTCAAGAGAAAGAGAATGTTTTCGTCATAATTTTATCAAGAACATACCATGGACTATTTATTATATGCACTAAAAATCTAAAAAAGCCATTTTTTTCAGTATAAATTCTAAACATGCAAATCCAACACTAATCAGCGTTTTGGAAAATAGATCTGTCATGTCATTCTAATTAGAGATAGGAATGAACAGGAATGGGATTTTTGGTTCTGAATATTGAAAAAAAATATTTAGAGAAAAATGGTTTTTAATATGCCGTTTTACATATTTCTACTCTAAGTGTGGTTTACAAGATTTATAAACGAACTTGACATGAGACAAACAATGACATATACATTATAGGGATACGTGTTCTGACATTGTGCCATAGGCAGAGCTTAATCAATTTTTTTTGTAGAGTTTTTAGATTTTTTTTTATTACCTGTTATAGATGCAGTTCAAATTCTAAAAATCTGTAGTGTTTTCATAAAAGCCTACAAAGCCTCCATTAGCTCAAATTGGTGTTGACCTGTTTTGATTGGAATTTACAGTGCCTTAGCTTTTAACAGAAATGTTGATTTACATAACACATCTGCAGCTATCTATGACTACAATCACACCACGTCCTTTGATTCAACACTGCATCACTGTCATATATGGCTCGTCCTTTTTGTGTCCCATCAGTGTCCTCCTGCAACCTTGGGGTAACAATAGATAACTATCTACAGAGTACAGAAGTGATCATGTGACTTTTTAAGAATAGATTTGCAACTAGTACTCCTGTATAGGGCTGCACAATCAATCATATTTCTATCATAAAGTGATGTGAGTTTCCACAATGAATCCATTGTGAAGGGTTCCAATAACAGAAAGGCTTAAAAACTTGGATGACGCTAAAATTGCTTTATCCATGAATAACAGCAGTCTCTCAAGCTGTAGACTTGTGTGGGTGTGTGCGGCAGTGACATCACTAGAACAGGATGGCGGAGTGGAAGCGTAGAATATGAATAGCCAGAAACACTGCTATTATTAGCTATTAGAGTGAAAAAATGTACTTGTTAGGCCATGCCAGAAAATACAAAAAAAAAAAAAATTAGGAGCTACAATGGAAGGAATGGAAGAATTGGTACTGATTTTGGTAAGTTTTATGTAAAATGTAATACACAATAAAACTGTATTTACTTTTACACATAACATTATAATCTTACTCAATTAAATCTGTAAAAACAGAACATTATTATTCTGCCTGAATCTCAAATAGTGTGCAGTATTATGTATATTATAATGATTAATAATGCAAAATATGCCTATCAAAGAGACAGCAGAAACTTTAGGAGTGGTGAAATCAACAATTTGGCACATTCTTAAAAAGAAGGAATGCACTGTTGAGCTCAGCAACACCAAAAGGCCTGTAAGATCACAGAAGACAAGTAAAGTGGATGATTCTTTCGTTGGTGAAGGAAAAACTCGTTTGCAACATCTAGCTAGGTCAATTACACTCTGGAGGAGGTAGGCGTATCATTGCCAAAGTATACAAGCAAGAGACGCCTTCATGAATGTAATTAAAGATAGTTTACCTCAAAATGCAAACCACGGGTAACATTCGAGAACAGAAAGACCAGATTAGACTTTGCCAAGGAAAAAGAAAAAACTCAAAAAAAACAACAAAAAAAAAAACACTCAAAAAAAAAAAAAAAGCCAAAAGAAAAAAAAAATATTGATCAGTTCTGATGCAAGATTTACTTGTACCAGAATGATGGGAAGAGAAGAGTATGGAGAAGGAAAGGAAGGGCTCATATTCCAAAGCATACCACATCATCTGTCAACCATGGTGGAGGAAGTGCTATGGAATGGGCACGTATAGCTGCCAATATAACTCTGGCACTGATGTTTATTGATGGTGGGACTGCTGATATAAGTAGCAGGATGAATTCTGAAGCATATAGAGCTATACTTTCTGCTCAGATTCATTCAAATGCTGCAAAACTAGGATGAAAAAAGATAGGATGGCACTTCACAGTACAGATGGATAATGCCCTAAAACATTGCAACCAAAGGGCTTCTTAAGGCAAGGAAATTAAATGTTCTTAAAAACAATGCACACCCCTGTTAATATTGCAGATTTTTATGAAGACAAAATGAAAACCAAGATACATCACAGATCTTTTTTGACCTTTAATGTAATATAGCAACGAACAAAATTAAAGTAACAAATCTTACAATAAGAATGTGTGCACACATTTTGTAACGAGGCATGTGACTGTACTCATAATTAAACATAATTAAGCAATAATTGGAACTAAGTTGTAAGCATAGGGCTGAGATGCATTCGCATTCTGTTGCTTCCTATGCTAATGAAATGTCTGATAAGCAAACCACCTAGGTATTGCTGAATTCAATGCAGCATGTCTGGTTCTGAAAATGTTTACCTAAACTGGGGCTCATGGATCAATAGCCTTAAGGTTAGGTACAAAAGAATTATCTTTTACCCAGGTAGTGGTAGTCAGGTGTCATGTTGACAGAATTTCGATCTCTAGAAATTTAGAGTGCAGATTTAATATCACATGCGTGACTGGAGTTACAAGCATGGAGTAAATATTAAAACATGCACCTTTTGTACAACGTGTCTGGAGCCCTGTTGTGCTCACGCAGCTATGGAAGTTGATTAGTTAAATGAGTAAGAGTGCAGTGAGTAGGTTTTTTTTTAAATGTTTTAAATATGTGGTGTTTGCATGTTGTCACACTCTGCTAGACATTGCCTGCTATTCTTGAATAGATCAATAACAGCAGTTCTAGTCTTAAAGCAGCCGAGCCGCTGGTCTATCAGAACTAAGATCAGGGATCAGTGAGGAGAAGAATAATGAATACTGCCTCTGTATGAAATAAGCAATAAGAACTTCAAAGTGTGACTTGCATTAGATGCATTTGGCTAATTGAGCATTTTCTGTGCATGCTTCAGACACTCCAGTCTTGGGCAATTCACTTGTTACGTTTAGGAGCATCAGAATCAAATAAAAGCAGAACTCAGGAACATTCAGTGCACAGATGGAATAAACACAATTATGCAGATGTGATTATGGAGGGTGTTTTTTTTTTTTTTTTTTTTTTCTTTTTTTGTTTGTACTTTGATCCCAAGAGTTGGGTGAGGCACGTCCCTTTTTTAAAATGTTTTTAAATTTTTACTTATTTATTTATCTATTTTTTTTTTAAAACAGATGAGCTACAGTGGCTCATCGTCAAAAAAAAAAAGAAGTCATTCCATGACCGCTCCTGAGTAGCGTACAATCCTTTCAAGTGCTTCTCCAGTATGTTTAGTAAATGTAATGCACATATCCTCATAGTCTGAACTGACTGTAGATTTATTTGACTTTACCATTAGATTAGTCACTCTTGACATTATTTATTTATTTATTTATTTATTTATTTATTTTACACCCTGGATTGAATACTAGTCCATCACAGGGCATCACATACACAAAAACTTATTTGAACACTTATTCACACCTAGGGGCAATTTAGAGCAACACAACTACAAGCATTTTTTGGGAAGCGGAAGGAAACCCACACAGAGAAGGGGGAACTCTATACAGATAGTAAACTAAACTCTGGATCAAACTAGGGGCCAAGGCAGCAATGCCAGCTGCTGCACTTTTTCATTCTACCTTTTCTTATTCTTCTTATATGGCAGCCCATAGAACTGTATAGTAAAAAGTTGTGAAATTTGGCACACTGATTGGGGAAGGTCTAGGGAACATTCTGACCAAATCTGGGCCAAGAGCTTCCAAAGCTCTAGTGCCACCATCGGGTCAAAGGGCATCTTCAGGACCATGACCTGAGGCTATTCAACAGATTTTGTGACAGTGTCACCTACTGGTCAAAAGTTGCAATAACATGATGATAATGCTTACACCTAACAACCTTTTTTGCTCCTCCTCTTGAAAATTTTGTCCAATCTTCACCATTTTAGCTCACATCATCGTGAGACCTGCCTGAGCAAAATTAATCAAAGGAATTTTAATATTCAAAAAATTTTTTTGTAAAGCGCCGGAAAATGAAATAAACAGGATGTAAGGTTGTATCTCAGCAATGCATCTAGTGTCACTGTGAAAATTTATAAATATCTTCAGTACCATACCCTGAATGTACCAACGATGTTTTGTGACTGTGACACAAACTGTGGTCAAGAACTGTAAAAACTTTATTTTTTTTCTTATTTCATTTGAAGAGTTTGTTCTAAATTCATACTTCTGTTTTCTTATAGTTCCATGGAGTATGCTGAATTTAACACACGCTAATGTCTGAAATTCAAGTGTACTTCCAGTTGACTCTCTTGGATTTTGTAAAAAACAAAAAACACAGTTGTAGCACATCTGTGAATGTGCACCTAGTTAAAATTCTATTATTATATTAATATATTATACTAAATTTGTATGCATATATGAAAATACCTTGATACAGGTTACTGTTTGTTGTACCATTGCACATTAAAGAGTTAAACATTCAATTCAAACAACTGTGGTTGCATCTACCATAAACACTGTTTTCCTTCATTGTGCCTTGTACTGGTGTTTGTTGAATTTGAACTAGACAACCAGATGGACTTTGTGTAAGGCTTTATTAAACATGCTTTGCAGCCATATCCCAAATAATTTGTAGCTGAAAACTGTGCAGCAATAACTACTGTCAAAGAAATATCTCTCCCATTTTCATCTGTAATCATGTTCTGAAACACGTGCTGCATCCTATGCAGTGTATTCTGTAGAAATGTGGCTGCTGGTCTTTGTCAGAATGGCTGGTTAAATTGACTTGGCCTTTAGTATTGTCATACGAATTTGCACAAGAATATTTGAGTGTTGTTTTTGGATTTTTCTCTACCACCCAAGAGGCAAGGAAAGTGGTGTAGAGAAAATTGTATTTTGTGGAAAATGTCAGCAGGCGTGCAGTGCAGTGGATAAATTCAGTGAGTTATGTTATGTAGAAGTTACCGTTTTCCCCCTATTTAGTAGCAGCAACACGTCTGTAGAAACTCAATCTATTAGATACCTTTTGCCCACCAAGCTGAGCTGTTCTTATAATTCCTGTATCTACTTAAACAGAACACATGTCTGAATGAAGAATCTTGTTTCTGAATTCATGAATTATTTATGTTCTGTGCAGTTATATCTGTGTGTCAGTATATCTATTTTTTTTTTTCATTTTTGTTTGTTTAATTTACTTATGTATTTTTAAGTGGGTTGAGGTACTGGGTACTGACATCGGTTCAGTTGGATTATTTAGAGGCCTGCATGACGATGATAGCAACGCTTTTTGCTCAATAATGAAATAATGATTATTTATTATTATTATTCAGCCAACAAGATAGTTGCATTGTGCTGTTTATTTACTAAATGATAAAATAATAAAGAGACAGTATACATTTAAAATCCATCGTTCTTTTCTTGTACCAAAATAAGACTGCGATTAGTTATGATAAATGATAAATATTGACGCTCAAATAAAATAAAAATAAAAAAAAGCATACAAACATATTCAAAATAAGCACACAATCACATAGACATATGAATGAGAATTTGTGATTTAATGCACACAAGTCAATATACACTGTTTATAAAAACTATCTTATCTAAACTGGGCTCACAGTCTGTTATGAATTAAAATATAATTAATAATGCAGCTCAGTCTGGCATTTTACAGAAAATAAACAATGTGTATTTACCCATTTTATAACTACATATGTTTACAGTTAGTATTACTGTAGTTATGATTTATGATGAACAACTAAATAATCAACCTGACCTTTTAAAACATTTACTACAAGATAAACATTGGAATTAAGCGGAAATCTAAGGGGAATAATTGGAATCCTCTTGCTTTTAATGATGGCTCAGATGATTTTCATAGACTTTTGACATAGAAATAAAATTTCTTGCAGAGGCCAGTCACTTCTCAAAGAAAGATGAACACTAAAATTTCCACCATGACAAGAGGTTAAAGTGAATTAGCAAAAAAACAGACTGAGATACCATAATTTACTCCAGAGAATTAAATGTCTGGATCCCTGCCACAATATTGGAGTGATTTAAGGATTCATTTTTTTTCTTATCATAAATAATGGACTTTAACATTATTTGACCCCAAAATGTAGGCAATACGTTGAAAGAGGACACCTACCAATGCCATTTTTATTTGCATTTACTTGGAATATTTCCATAAAGATTGGGCTCAAAAATCCAGCACTCCAACTGTTCACTAATGGAACAACAAGCTTTCACGTTCAATCCACTGTAAAAATGGCCACTATCACATTGTCTAAAATTGTTCCATCACTCACTCATTCATTATTTACTATTTGGACTGTTCCATATAGAGCACTAAATAAGGCAGCAGTAAAAATGCAACAGACTGAATTTAGACAATACAGTGCAACCAGAAATTCATCATCAACAAATTATGACCTGCCATGACCTAATCAATATGAATCTTATAAATTATGTAATAAACTGAAAGCATACAAATACAAAAGTATTAAAATAAATGTTCTTATTTAATACATCAATAACAAGTATTTGTTGGCTTTAGTGGCCATGAACTTAATGAACATTTTTAAAATTGACTTTAATATTCCAAATCGAACAGTCTGACACTGGTTGTCTGACACTGGTTGTAATTATTCTTAAGGTCTTGTCAGTACTGCTATTTCATTAGACATTAATAAATGACAGATTCAACCCCATTAACTGCAGAGCTTTGGGGATAGCCATGTCAGTCATGAAGCAGCTTGTGTGAATGACAGCAAGAATGTTCCTTGAGTTCTAATAATATGCATTGTTAGAATCTTTATTAAGAAACCTATACATACGGCCCTAAAAAAAAATAAAAAATTCTCTCAAATGTAGTGTTTTTCTCAAATTTCCCATATTTGTTTTTTTGTAAATCCATAATTTTGGATTTTACCCATTTTTTACTGTAAGAAAACATGAACTCAAAATGTCTGTACATGATATGATAACTGGGTGAGCTGAGCTAATGTAGACTATGGCATTGCATAAGCAAGCTGAGCCAACAAAGGCGCGTTTTAAATCATTTTTGGATCTTGGTAGGGTATATGGTGTTAATCACTTCAACATTATTCTCATTTAACTAGCTAACCCATGAGAATTTTTGACATGCAGGGGATGGATAATGTGCACAAAGACACTGAATCAATTGTCTGTCTGGAAGAAAAAGCATTGTTACCATAGCACATAAAGACACATTGGCTGCGTCTGAAATCACGTACTGTGACAGTACATACTGCATTCGATGCAGGCCATGTAACACTACGTTCTAATCAGTAGGTGTATGTGTGTGTAGTATGAATATAATCCCGGACATACTACATCTGCCAAGTTAGCATTGTCATGTGACCTTCGATGTCATCATAAACACTAAAATATTAAAGCGTCCACCAGATTAAAGCAACCGCACTAACGGCAAAATACACATCAGTTAATTTAACTGAATTAGTTATTTAATGTGGGCAGTGTTAACAGGTGGGCAGGTAAATTCGTTACCATTAGTTTGGCTGGCTAAGGCATGATGGAGATCACTGTGCCAACTGTTTTCTTGTTTAAACCTTAAACAAGTTAACAAATTATTTGGGTCTTGTTAAATAAGTCCTGTTTAATCAAGGTTTAATACTTAACAAGAGCCTGTCTTCTGCTCTTTTTTTGTCCGTCTCTCTCTCTCTCTCTCTCTCTTTTTAAAGTGACAGAAATGTAAAGAGATTTTTCATTCTTTTGTTTTTTTTAAAAGAGTGAGAGGAAATGAAGAGTCATTTTGCGAGCGTTACACAAATGACCGATATGCAGTCTCACTGAAGATAATAAGGCGGCTGGTGCGGTTCACAGGTGCCATTTTTATATCACGCAACGTGCTTAATCGCCATGTCACCTGATCATGGCAGACCTATAAATAGGCATGATGTTACACAAGCTTCAGATACTGGTCACACGCGAGGGCGCTTCCCACAGCATAAAGCTCACGCAACATTAAGTTCCCTTTGAAAGGGAACAGAGTAATATAACAAAGGAAAACATGATTTTGTGTGTGTTTAAGAAAACTTTGAATTCATGTTTCAGTTTTGTGCAATATAATTGTAAATGTGTTTTAAATTTTGGAATTCACGCCTATTTTTCTATCCATGACCACGTTGTTTGCTTTTCTGATGACTTTGCATTTATTTTTCAGTTTTGTACAGTATATTTTTACATGTGTTTTTAAATGTTTGATTCACGCTTATGATTTTTTGATCTGTGACTGCAATACTTTTGACGGAAAATTAATCCCACACCTTTTTTTTTTTTCTTTTTTTAAAAACCTTTTTGTTTTCTCTACTCTCATCACACCTCATCCAGCTAATTGTTTAATTACCTTGCCTTTCATGACTTGTGAGCGTGGAAACATTTCACTGTGCAGGGCAGTGGGTCTCCAAGGCTGTAGGGTATCACCGATGTAGGTGAAGCCTTCGAAAATTTACTTGGTAAATCTTTTGTAAAAAGTGTTAAATAGTATGAGTTGAAGTTCTCCATCCATCACCACTGCAGATTTTACTGCCCTGGCAGATTTCAGATGTCACATCCTACTATGAGGCATTTCATTCATGTAAGAGAAGGCATGTTCATGTCTGATAAGGGTAAAATGAGGAAAAAGACTGGCTTAAGAAAACCAACAACAACAACAAAATTTATTTTCAGTCCTCATAAACAATTTTCCATGATAAATTGTATAATTATACATATTAACCGAAAAAGCTGCTCGCTGAAGCCTTCGATTATTATGCCTACTTTTTTTTCATAAATCGAGTAAGCATCACTTTCATTAGTAGATTTGATCCATACAAAATAAAACATAAAAACAGTTACTTCAGTAATTTCCCAAAACTTTCAGATATAACATGATACACGTTTCATACATTAATACAATAGTTTCAATATCACGTTCACAAATTATTAATTTTATACTAACAATGTCATGGCACTAAAGCAATTACTGTATACCTCTTATGTATTATACCACTTAGGTATGTTCTGCTGTCTTCAACTTTTGAAGAAGGTAAAACCACTCCACTGATTGGCTATACTATAGTAATGGCAATGAAGACGCAATTCCACTGTCTGTATCCCTATACGTATCTGTTTTAGCCCGCAAAATATTTGTATCTGTGTTTGTATTCGGGTTTGAAACTGAAATGGGCAAGGCATAAACCTGAATTGTGTGTTGTTTTCAATTATTGTTGTTGTTGTTGTTGTTGTTGTTGTTGTTAAATGTGAACCGTATCATTGCCCAAGAAACAGAGATAGTAATGCCAGGACTGTTTATGAATTCTGGCCCTGACAGTTTCTCATTACACCAGTTCATAACTTGTCTCAACTACAAATTTTTGCAGGATTGTTTTTTCATAGTCCCACTCACACAAGTATTACTTTTGTGATTTTGTGACAAATTTAGTTAGTTCTCTTTCCCAAAATATAGCCTAATTTAAAGCAATAAAGTATCATACAGTGATACAGAAACTTCATATATTCATTGTGACTGCATGAAAGTAAATACTGCCAATCACATGACTTTTTTGATACATCCTGATGCACTGGCATGTCAGACTTTCTATAAAAAATTGTATGCCTCCTAATCATATTTGTGCTTGTATCCATTTAGAATCTATTCAGTTCTATTTTAACGCATTATCTGTTAAATCATATAGTACTAATATAAATAAATAAATGACTGACTGAATGAATGAATAAATGAATGAACATTCAAAGTACAAAACTTAAATCATAAAAAATTACTTGTAATTCAGCATATTTGCCTCGCACCTCCGAGGTTGGGGGTTTGAATACCTTCTCTGCTCTGTGTGCACAGATTTTGCATGTCCTACCTGTGCTTCAAGAGTTTCCTCTGGGTACTCTAGTTTCCTCCCCCAGTCCAAAGACATGCACTGTAGGCTGATTTAGCATTTCAAAATTGTCCACAGTGTATGAATTGGTGTGTGAATGTGTGCGATTGTACCCTTTGATGGGTTAACACCCCATCTAGGGTGTCCCCCGCTGTGTAGCCTGAGTTCTCTGGGATAGACTCCAGGCTCCCCTGTGACCCTGTGTAGGGTAAGCAATATAGAAAATGGACAGAGGATTGGAATTGCAATTCACTTACGAATTATAATATGGGCACTGTTCTAGTGGACACAGGGTTTGTAATACTTTCTCATTCTCATGCATGTTGACATTCTCTTTCAGACAATTACCTCATATAAATGGAATGTGATGTAATATATTTTTATATACATTAAAAGTAAGATGTGGTGCTAGGAAGGTATCTCTTTCCTTCTCGTGTCACTATACTACACTGAGTCTTCAGATTATTCTCTCTGTTCTCAGCTACTGTCATGTAGCTCTGTTCGTCTTGTGCTTTCTATGTCTGTGCACATTCTCCATCTTCTGAAAGACGCAAAAGGGAATTTGTTTTCATTCTCCTGTGCTTGCATTGTTTTCTGCTGGTAAATAATGCTTTTTCATCTTGACACTGCTGTCCTATGTGTAAAAAAAAAAAAATAAAAAAAAAAAATAAGGGGCTTTATGAAAATCATTCATGTGTTTGAAGCCAGCAAAGTTATGTATCTCCTGCCTTTCAGCCCTGATCAAACTGATATTCACAATTAATACCTCTTGAACTAAATATGCATCCCCTTCCTACTTTTCCTTCCCTTATTGACTTGAGTAGTGGAGGTGTATTAACCGTATTAAATGGATTTTTGCAGATCATATCCTATCTTCCAGAGTGCTAACCAAGGTGACTTTACAAAAGTGGTATTGAAGCAGAACTTTGCAAGTGAATAAAAGTTCATTGATATACTAGATGTTTCAAATCTGGCTTTTGGCATACACTAGGGATTTCGCAAAGTTCTTTAGATGTTTTAGCTATGAATAATACTATCATGCATTTTTTGCATAGTTTTTATTAAGTATTCTTTGGGATATAGGAAAAGTTGATGCAAAGTCTTTACTCAAAAGACAAAAGTGTTCTTCAGTATAGAGTCGGGGAAATAAGTATCGAACACATCAACATTTTTTTCACTAAATATATTTCCAGTGAGTTTATTCACATGAAATTTTCACTAGACGTCAGTATTAACTCAAGAAATCCGGAAATATAAAGAATTCACAATATTAAAGTCAATTAATAAAGTTATGTGTAATAAAGTGATATGACACAGGAAAAAAAGTATTGAAGACGCTAAGAAAAAGCAGTTCTCCTAGGCAAGGTAAAGCATGGAACCAGCTGAAATCCGTAAATAATTATACCTCCTATCTGTGCAAATTAATATCAGCTGGGTTAGTAAATTGATGGTCTATAAGGCTTTTTGTTACCAAGGTGTCACACAAGAAACATTTCATGATGGGTAAAAGCAAAGAGCTCTTCTAAGACCTTCGCAACCTTGTTATTGCGAAACATACTGATGGAATCCTAGACAGATGTATTTCAAAACTTATGAATCTTCCAGTAAGCACCATTGAGGCCATTATCAGCAAGTGGAAGCAACATCACAATGTCATCAACCGGCCATGCACAGGAGCTCCTCGCAAGATTTCTGACAAGTGAGTCAGAAGAATTGTCAGAAGACTAGCCCAAGAGCCACGGACCACTTGGAAAGAGCTCCAGAAACACTTGGAGGCAGCAGGTACCATCATCACAGAAAAAACAATAGGCAATGCACTCCACTGCTCACACTCACCCCGCAAGACTCCATTACTAAAGAGAAGGTATGTCGAAGCTCGTTTAGAAGCTCATTTGGACAAGCCTATGAAATACTGGGAGAGTGTAGTGTGGTCAGACGAGAGCAAAATGTAACTTTTTGGCTGTCATACTACACACCATGTTTGGAGAAGAAATGGTACTGCACATTGCCCTAAGAACACTAACAGTGAAGTTTGGAGGTGGAAGCATTGTGGTGTGGGGCTGTTTTTCATCGCATAGTACTGGTAGACATCATATAATTGAAGGAACGATGAATGGAGCCCTTTACCAGGAGATTCTTGAGAAGAATCAGCTTCCATCCACCAAGATGATGAAGATGAGAAGATGGGTGGACCTTCCATCAGCACAACGATCCAACGCATACAAAGGAAACTCTCAATTGGTTACAGAGAAAAAAACTCAAGGTGTTAGAATGGCCCAGCTAATCACCTGACTTGAGTCCAATTGAACAAAATTTAGAGACATGTTTAGAAGAATGGGTTCTGAATACTACGGCCAATTAATTTCCTTATACAGGAAGCATCTTTGAAGCTGTCATTACAAACAAAGGCTTCTCCATTAAGTATTAAATAAATTTCAGTTAGGGTGTTCAATACTGAGAGCCAGACACGGTAAAAGAACTCACAGTAATCACTGACCCTGAAGATTTTGAGAATTTAAAAAGAGATACCACTATGGAATAGCATTAATTGATTAATTAATTCATTCATTCATTAATCTTTAGTAACCACTTTATGCTGGTCATGGTCATGGTGGACCTGGAGCTTATCCTGGGAACACTGGGCATGAGACAAGAAAAAACCCTAGATAGGACACGATTCCATCACAGGGCACCACATATTGGTGTGTTTTTGTGAGGTGTGTAGAGTTGTCAGTGTCAATAAAAAGCATATTTATTTGTATGCCTTGATCCAATTTTGTAAGCTTATTAGAATAATAAAGAAACTGTTCTCATTATATCAGACTGTATAGTCAGATTGTACAGCATTCATTTTTTAACCTTGCCCTTTTTATGTTTAACAAAAGGGACTCTATGGTGTCTTCCAGAAACTCTGCTGTCTTCATGGTATTCTCATTTGGATTATTGTATAGACGTTTACTTTGCAGAGAGTTGTTGAATACACAAGACAAGGCTCTGTGTTTTGAATCTGTTCAGCTGTCAGAAAACAGATTGGATATATAAACTAGAAAGATACTGTAATGTCTGTTCACTGGGACAAACACATTTTCCAACCTGTTGCCATGAGCAACTCCTAGATAATCCAGAGTGAGAGTGCTTGAACACAGAGAGTGAGAGAGAGATACAGAGAGAGAGAGACTAAAAAGGAGGGACAGACTGACAATGAAAAGATGGCAGAATAAGAAAACAGGAATGGAGGATGGAGGAAATTGAGAGTGATGGAGGGAGCGAGAGTTGGAGAAACCTAAGACAGAGGAATGGGTGTTGTCTATCACAAAGCACAGCGGCTTTGTGACATTAAAGTAAGCTCTGTTCTTCCACAGCTAACACACACACAAACACACTGCAGGTATCCTATTGACTGTTATTTACAAATCCTATCCAGCAGTGACTCGCTTACTGCCTCGATTAAGAGATTACATCACTCCTCGTCTGCATGTTATTTTGTATGGGGATCAGCCAGAGAGCAAAGCAGTTTGTGTTGAAATGTTTTTGAAAAAAAAAATTCAGATATTCAGAGATTTTTTTGTTTTGTTTTCTGAAACACAAAAACAGTCTGAAGGCAAGGGTTGTTCCGTCTCAGACTGTGATTCTCCACCAATGGATTACAAAGCATCGGATATATTTTGTATGTTTTTTATATGTTGCACGCCGGAAACCTATACTAGCTTTCCTCTCAACGAGTTGGGGCGGAGCTAAACCTGTTAAGCTAAGCATTAACCGCGCTGCTGGTCAGGCCATAAGGTTTCTGTAGTTTTTTCCCGTGTGCTTGTAGGCGTTCTTCTTCTTCTTCACCACTTGTGGACCGACTAAAACACTTGCATGTATTTGCTGCCCCCTTCAGGTCTGGAAGAATTGCAACCTTGGTTCTTTCATTACAACCAGTACCAAGGTTACTGCAGAAAAACAAGTACCGTCACGTTTTAAGAATGTTGGTACTGACTTGGTACGGAAGTATCGGTTCTCGTGACATCCCTACTGTCAACCAATAAGACACGAGTATTTTCCTGTAAGCCCTGTTTGATTGGATACAGGAAGGTATGACGAAGCTACGCAACGTCTCGTTCGCTTCTCAGGGAACAGGGTTACATGCGTAACCCAGACTTTCCCTTTCAAAGGGAACACCACGTTGCGTTAGCACAACGCTATGGGAACGAGAATACCCACTCAGTCATACCGAGTGTACGGCCTGTTCAAAAAGACCCAAGCCTGAGGGTCACTGCAAAACACTTGAGCCCGGGATGGAATGAATATCTAGGCTGTAATATCGAATGAATGTGTGTGGCGTAGACCACCCCGCAGCAGCACACACATCCTTTAAGGATACCCCATTGGACAGAGCCTTCGTGGACGCAACCACCCTAGTGGAATTAGCCCTTATGCCCAGAGGCGTAGCGAGACCGCGTGCCTCATAAGCGATCCAATTAGAGATGCGCTGCTTCGACACAGCATCACCTCTACTGTCGCCGCCAAATCAGATAGATGTCAGGGCCAGCAGAACAGCTACATTTAGAGTCAGAAGCTTCTCAGAGGCTCACTCTAAAGGCTCAAATGGGGCCCCTGACAGACCTTCCAGGACCAGAGAAAGGTCCCAGGAAGGTATGCGGGGTCTGCAGATGGGCTTCAGCCACCTGACACCACACATAAACCTCGAAGTTAGAGGATGTTGCCCCACAGGGGCGTGGCTGGCCGAAATGGCGGCCACGTAAGCCCTGATTGTAGAAGGAGCCCACCCTGATGAGAAACGTCCTTGTAAGAACTCCAGGACTGTAGCTATTGCACAGTTCATTGGGTCTAGCTGACATTCCTCACACCACAAGATAAAAAGTCACCAGTTGAGCACATACAATTTCCTTGTGAATGGTGCTCTAGCGTTCAACATGATCTCTACAACCTCAGTTGTGAGACCAGAATCTATGAGCTCCTTCCTTGCCTGCTTGGCTTTTATGATCATTCTCAGATCAGGCTGTGACTGTGGCCGTCTGGTCCCCCTGGCTCTCCGCAGGGGAAGGTGGGCCGCCACACTTGCTTTCTGTGCCTCCCTCAAACTAGCGAACTCGACACGATGGTGAAGAAACTGGCTGAACGCCGCCGTTTGCTCTTTTTGCTTCGCGAAACCTGTCGGCGATGGCATTAACCGCGCTGCTGGTCAGGCCATAAGGTTTAATGGGGCGTCCTGCAAGGAGACATTATCTTTGTCCCCATCCCTGAGAGGTTGAGCCATAGGTGCCTCTCCACCACAACCAAGCTACCCATTGAATGGCCGATATGACGGGCTGTTTACTTGGTCGCCCGGAGAGACCAATCTGTGGCGCGGCGCAGCTCTGCCACTGCCTCGGGCCCAGTTCCCTCCCCAGTGTTGAGCTTGCTCAGCAGGTCTGCTTTGTAGGCCTGCAACAATGCCATTATATGCACTGACCCACAAGCAAGACCCGCTGCTGCTTAGGTTTTGCCCACCAATACCGAGGTGGCCTTACATGGCTTGGAAGGCAAAGCCGGCCCCCACCTTCAGCATAGCTAAGTACTGCTCACCACCACGATGGCCAAGTAATCAGACGTCGTGGGGTTATGAACACGGCCAGTGCATGTTTTCCCCAGAAGCGTGATATTTCATCACGAACTTCTGGAAAAAACGTGAATTTTCTGTGGTGTGAGGAAGATTTATTTTCACTGGGGAGGAAGCGCTCATCCAGCCTGCTACGAGCCACTTCCACGGGCCGTCTATATTTAGCTTTTCAACTGCCCTAGTAATCACCTCAAGCAGCTCTTTATATGCTTGAGAGCTGCTCTTGGTTTTTGGTGCAGTGGCACCCCCTACTGGCTCATCATAGTCAGAGAGTGGGTTTTGGTTTTCCATAGCGGAAGGAGTCGTCGTGATGCCAGCTCCAAAGTCAGACGGAGAGATGGACCCGGAAGACAGAGCAAGACAGGAGCTGCGACAGTCTCTGGCTCCTCTTCCAGATGCATACGAGATTCCCAGGAACTGAGCTGGCCGGCTGCCTCGACAGCGGCTGGCCCAGTTCTGCAAAGCTCTGAAACCCATCTCCCTTCGGCCGAGAAGAGAGTGAGGCGCGAGCGGAGCTGCCTAATGGTAAAGCATTCACAATGCACAAAGTCAGACCCCTCGAGGCCTGCTCTGGAATGCTCCACCTCTAAATACTTCACACAGAAAGTGTACCCTCCCCCAAACCCACCCGTGATGAAACCGAAGCAAGGTGTAACACATTTCCTGAATTCTCTCACTCATTCTTTTTCTTCTTCTCTTTTTTAAAGGGACATAAAAGTCAAGAGTTTTTGAAAAGATAGAGAGGAAATTAAGCGTCTTTTTATGAGCGTTACACAAAAACCACGGCATGCAGCCTGGCTGAAGATAATAAGGCTGACGGCGTGGTTCACAGGTGCCTTTTTCATTTGTGTGTGTGTGTGTATGTATGTGTGTGTATATATATGTATATGTATGTTTTTGTGTGTGTGTGTGTGTGTGTGTGTGTGTGTGTATATATATATATATATATAATCTCACGCAACGGGATTAATTGCCATGTCATCTGATCATGGCAGGCATGATGTTACACAAGTTTCAGATACCAGTGGTGCGCGAGGGCGCTTCCCATTGCATTGTGCTAATGCAACGTGGAGTTCCATTTCAAAGGGAACAACAGTTTCCTCCCCTTCAGCACTAAATGTGTTTTGACTATGAGGCTACAGCACAGTGCTCCCCAGAACTAGAAGTCAAAATGTTTATTCCCTCCATGATCTCAAACGTTGTCAAATTTGATTTCACATTACCTATGCTCAGTTTCTGTGCACTCATTATTAGTATTATTAGTAACAGTCAGTTCTCACATACCTGCTGTTTTATAACAAACATCTTAAATAACGTGTGTTGTACAAAAGTCCTGCATGCTGAGTGAAAAGGCTTGCTGATCAGAACTGAAACGCTGCTTTAAAAAAGCATGTCAGAACTTCATTAAGGCAAGGCTTGAGCTATGTAAGTCTGGATCCCTGCAAACCAGATATGTCGTGTTTATCTGATTTACAGCTTGAATCCATAGAAAGCTACCATGGCCTTTTCCTAGTCACTTCATTAAAGCCCTCTTCATAAGTGTATGAATTAGTAATGAAAAGTAAACCTGATATCAAACCTCCTCTAATGTGTAGTGTTTTGAAAAACTCTGTGGAGTCTCTTCAGGGTTTACTAGCCGATGCCTTTTAATTAAAAGAGGCATGTGTTTGACGTACAGTACAAACCATTTACTAACTTCCAGTCTCTCTGTGTGTGTGTGTGTGTGTGTGTGTGTGTGTGTGTGTGTGTGTACTCATACGCAGCTTGCTCAGTATTTGAATAAAATCCGCGCTGTGTTTTATGCGCACTGCAAAAAACATCTTAGCAAGTAAACATATCCTGAATATTGGTAAACGCATCTAATTTTTAAGATTATTCAGTCTGTTTTATAGATGGTTTTACGTGTTTATTATTTTTTAAAATTCAATTGCTTCTAGAAATAAATAATGCTAAAATAAATCAAATGAAAATAAATAAATTAATTAATTTAAAAAAAAGATTAGAAAGTTAAAAATGTTTGCTAATAGAATAAGACTATTTCTGTCATATCAAGCAGGTAACTCTGGACTTCAGTTCCCATCAGTCACTGCACTGTACTACAATATGTCACATGACCACCTGCACCTGAATCACGTTTCTGTTAACGAGCACCCTTATATATAGCCATTGTTTTGCACTGCTTCCCCGTCTTACGTTTGTCTTAGACTACCGTTGTCCATGTTACTGTGTTTTGGTCCTGTTACTTTTTGTTTAGTCCTTGCCATAGTGATTTGCATTTGTCGTAGCATCTTTTCTGTTTTGTTGGCTTATATTAATAAAACGTTTAAAATCTGCGATTGCTTCCTTCGGTACGTGACAATTTCACTTGAAGTTGAAATTAATAAAAATGTATAGAAATAGGTTTAATAACTTCATATTTAGTTTATTGTGATCTTATAAATCCAAAGACATGCATGGTAGGCTGATTGGCATGTCCAAAGTGTCCGGAGTGTATGACTGGGTGTGTATGTGAGTGTGCCCTGCGATTGATTGGCACCCTGTCCAGGGTGTACCCCACCTTGTGCCTGATGCTCCCTGGTATAGGCTCCAGGTTTCCCCGCGACCCTGTAGGATAAGTGGTATAGAAAATGGATGGAATGGATGTTACTATATTCATGATATTTTCACTTGCTAAGATTTCTTTTTTTTTTTTTTTTTTTTTAAATAGTTCAGTGTTTTGGTAATTTGTTGTCATGTAGGGTTTGCTCATGTTTTTCTTTGAGCTTCTCTCCACTCTCTCTCTCTCTCTCTCTCTCCCTCTATTGATTCTGTAAGTAGACAGTAGAAGAAGGTCATTTGTGAGAATATTACTGTATATTTTCTGAGGCACTGCGGCTAACCAAGAGAATTTGAGCAGAACACCGCAGCTGTACTCATGACAGGTTTTATTTCTATGCAGCAGGTGATACTGCTGGACTCTGAAATGAAGCTTATTAATTCCAAGCTGTTGTAACAGTTCTAATGCTGTTGGGGGGGATAAAAATAAATAAATAAAAATAATATTTTTATTTTATCGTAAACCACCAATCAGTTTTTTTTCGTATACATATACTCCTGGGCAAAAAAAATGGGCCAAGTGACCAAATTGCAAAATATTAAGCGTTTAATGGTCTTAACAACAAATCATTGGACAGAAAATTAGCAAGAATTAAACAGATACTCTCCTGAGAACTCTTGTGCCATCATTTGCCCGTTTACTTTTGCTGCAGTGAACTGTTTGGGGGGGTGGGGGGAAGCTAGAAACAGGGAAATTTAATTATGTAATCTTCTTGTATGCAAAGGTAAAATCTTCATACTGATTAAACTGTTTGCTATAAAATTCAAACTAACACATGTTTGGTTGTACAAAATAAAATAAAATAAATATTTAAACAGTGTAAAAAATAAATAAAAAATAAAAGCTGTCGGCAAGTTTACCCATAAGGCTTAAACATTTAAAGAAATCAAGGGGAAACATTATCCCATACTAAGTTACTTTATCTATTTCCTGACCAATGATTTGTTGTTAAGACCATTAAAAGCTTAATATTTTGACATTTTGGATATGGCCCTTTTTTGCCCAGATGTGTACATACAGTATACAGTTAGTTTAATATGTATTATTGAAATGTATCAGTACTTAACCATTTGCAATTTATATGCATTAATTATAATAATAACATATATTTAACTATGTATGTTTTCCTCAAACCCCTAACAAACATTATGGCAAGACGGAGAAAAATGTTTATTCTCAAAGCACATTTGTTTAGTACCAGCCTAGTATCTTAATAATAGTTATACTTAAACATAATTAGTCTTAACTATTCTTAAAATTTTCAACCTGCATCAGTAATGGGTAATATGAAAATGGGAAAATATTATTCATATATTATACACATATGTTTTATATTCAGCATATCTATATTTATTATATATTTGAATGTAGAAAAAAACCCAGGAATTTTATATCACACAACCCTGGTGAGGTATTTTTTTTTTTTTTTTTTTTTTGTCAGATCATGAATCATGTTTCATATTTTCATAATGGAATGAAATTATGAAATATGTCCACACCTCAGTTTCATCTCATTAATAAAATCTGTATAATATGAGCAGTGTGCCGTTGGTCAAAATTTCTGTCCATGTTTTATTCACTCCTTTGTCAGTATACACTCAGAGGCACATCTCAGATTAAAGCAGAACTAAACTTCCACGCTTGCCTTTGGTGTCTTTCATGGCCACAGAAAAGATCCCTGTGACTTGTGTCTCCATGGTGACTTTGAGGGAAGGTCTTTTCTGCAGGCGTGAGCTGGCCTTGCTTTTGAAGCCAAGACAGTCACCTATTAGTGCTTAGCTTGAACACGGGGGTGCTGGTACTGCAGGAACATAGTTTCATTTCACTGTGTATTGTACCAGCTGTATATAGTTGAAATGACAATAAAAAGCCACTTGACTTGACACTTTTAAGTGTGATAAGGGGGACCCTGCATGATGAAATGGCTGCACAATTAATTTTCTCTTAAGAGCTGTCTCAGCACTGACTGTCACAGCCCACAGCGATAGTGAGATAGGGTGGAGCTCTTCAACATTTGTGTGATTAGGCCACAGTTAAAGAGTAATTAAAAGCATTTAAGTAGACATGAATCTGTGTCAGGGGATGTGGGGAGCATCCTGAGGAGGGAAAAGATGGTAATTAAATGGTCTTGTAGGTTATTGAATGTGTTGGGTGAACAAAGTACTCGCATTCTCTTTTTCATTCTGTCAGTTTCATACCCTGAGAGTGAAAGACAATGAGTCTGCTTTTTTAAACCTACTTTCAGCCTGTCTGTGTACGAACAGCTAATGTGTGTGATGCAAAAAAATCTCAGAGAGAGCGAGAGAGCCCATCCCGCAATCTCTTTTTGGTCCATTAGCAAATTACCTCCCTATCTAACATTGTGATTAGATATACATCTTGAATTAATCTGCCGCTTACTTTGAATACAATTAAGTGGACTCTGTGTATGCTTGTGTGTGTGTGTGTGTGTGTGTGAGAGACTGACAGTGTGGGAACAGCTGGATGGACAGACAACAACAAAAAATCATAAACAGGCAAAAGATATCCTGTTGGATACACGGGTCAAGTTTATGGTTAGGCTTAGGTGTAGCATTGTATTAATTGGTTACTATTAAATAATTATGTCAATAGAAAGTCCTTAGAAGGATATTAAGATGGAGTGTGTATGTGTGTGTGTGTATGTGTGTGTGTGTGTGTGGGGGGGGTGACAGGAGTCGTTAGGTTCCACTACTGCCATATAACAGGGATCCTTTCAGGTAGGTCCAGTGGTGCCTCAGTCTCGCTCAAATCCTCTGTGGAGAGAGAGAGAGAGAGAGACAGAAAAAAAGGTAAGTTGCATTCAATCTACTTGTGCTCTCCTATTTTTGAGAATGCAAGGCTTTTGTGTTTCCTCATCTGTGTGAGCCGGCTGTGTGCTATTATCCAGCCCTGCCTCTCTGGGCAGTCCTGTTAATGAGATCCAAAACATGGGTGCTGCTGAATCAGGATTTCAGATGATGTTTCAGAACCCTTGAATGCTCCCAATCATGCTAGTGCAGCTCTGCCCCCCCCCCCCCCCCCCCCCCAAAAAAAAAAAAAAAACAAAAACAAAAAAAACCCCCCAAAACAAACGAGTATTTCCTATTACAAGATTACAGTAAACCAAATATAACATTATAAAATTGGTTTCTAGATTACTAATTTGAACCTTGAAATAGTCTTGTTCTCTTGTCAGATAATTTTGCTAATGTTAAGCAGAAATAATAAAAGCTTGAAAGTTTATAGAATGTAGCTTGAAATTCATAAAAATATCTAGAAATAGGTTTAATCACCTTATACTTGGTGCATTGTGATCTAATAGGAAATTGGATTAAATTCAAGATATATTCACATACTAAGATTACACTGACTAAGATTGTATGACTATGTTGTCTGAGGCTGATGAGTGACACCACATTTGTGTCTCTTAAAGGCTTCACTGTAAAAGACAGTGGTCAAAGGTCATTAGGTGGTCTATACATCCTTCTGAATACATAATAACAGAACCGGTCATGGGTCACTTGCACCCAGAGACATTCATTTACTGGTTAACAGCTTGCTTCTGTAGTGTATAATCAGCATTCCAGTCATTCCCCAGCAACAGTGAATGTAACTTATTAATTCCACAATTAAATATTGAACCACAAACTGTCATTTGCAAATGAGCATTTAAATTATTGTTGAGGATTAATATGCATGAGTCACATGATTTAAGTGGCTGCACACATTAATTCTACAATGTAGTCTGCATCAGATCTTGTGAGGAAAAACAATGAAAGAAAACGCCACAGGTGGTAGAGCGTAGGATAAAGGTGAAGTTCTCCATTAAACTCATTTCAGATGCTTAAATAAGCACAAGGTGCTCAAAATCCTGATTACTATAATGAACCAAGTCAGGGGATAGATGGATACGGGCAGTGGGCTGAGTGGTTTACTGCTGGAAAATCCCATTGTTATTATAGCTATATCTTCTGTCATTATGTTTGCATAGCACACACACTCCCAACAAATGCACACATTTCAGCTCAGCAAAGGCCAAATTCTGCTGACGCAAAAGGATTATGGCCCTAACCTCATTAATATGACTTAATATGTCTGCCAATAAAGCTGATTTTTTTAATATAGTATGGGATATACTCTCTTGTGTACCACCCTCCAAGCTTAAAGATTATGCATGTGAATTTGCCCTGCACCATCTGTCAGTTTGCTTAGATGGATTGCACATTGATAATGTGATGGCTCCTAGCAACACTACAGCTTGACATAAGAGTTATTTTATTTTGTTCATTCATTTTTTTTTATCCTGACCACTGTAATCTAATAAAATGATTTAACAAAATAAGATTTGTCCAAAAAATGCATGCATTTATATTTTATGCAATAGCTAAATAAGATTTGCACAGAATTTATATTTTATATTTTCTGTTATGGTGAATTATGGGATGGGATCATCAAATGGAACTCCAAATGGTTGCTTGTCTATTTATTATGTTCTCTGTTGTATCATAAGAAAGCAATTTCTATACCACTGCCTTAATTATACACTGTACATGTGCAACTCTTTCTATCTATTTATACACACACCAAGCCACTTTATTAGGAACACCCGCACATTTTCTCATTTGTGCAATTGTCCAGTCAGCTAGTCATGTGACAGTAATCAGTCCGTACACAATTTCATGGATTTTTACCTTTTTTTTGGTGATTGTTGTGGCCAAAATTGCTTTTTTTTTTTTTTTTCTTTTCCCCCCAACATTTGCATGCAATTTGCAGTTTTTTTTTTGTTTGTTTGTTTTTTACCTTTTGAGGAAAACCACTTGAATTGGCGATATTGCAATTGCACGAAATTGTCTTTCTCTGTGATGTTTGGGGTAAATGAGACCTTTTAGCTGTACTCCTGTTTAACGCATGTGAATGAAACAGGGCTTTGACTGAATGCATGTTGTGATGATGTCACATGATGCGTCTTGGCCCAAATCTGTGGAAAATCGTTGGTAGTTTTGAAAAATTGCAAGCTCCTCCGAATATTGTGGAGTTTCCTTGGTTTTGTTTGTGAAGGGACTAAGTAATGCAACACAAACTCAGATACAAGTCACCAGTTTCAATGTTCACATCACCATTTGCTTTGGGAAAACTTGAGCTCAATATCTTTGATCATGGCATGGTTGTTGGTGACAGGCCTGCTCTTTTGAGTATTCAGGAACTGCTGATCTCCTGGGACATGCTTGTGTTTTAAGGTAGTGCTCCAGTTGCTAGTGAAAATGGATATGACAATCATTATAATACCTGGAACTCACTGAGGATCAGTCATAAATGTAGCATATTAATTAGTACTGACATGACCTGGTATCTGGCACCATGCAGAATGGAATAATTATAATCCCCAAAAGAAAAAGAAAATTGTCATGTACCTTACGCATGTTCACCTTAAGCTTTGAGGCACTCCACTGAAGTTGGGCTTTACAAGTATGAGCAGGATAATCAGATTTTTCTGTGATATTTGAAGTGAGAGTGGTGAACTTTAAATTAAATTCAGATGTCAGGCTATATAAAAGAAGTTTTTCAGTAGCATTACATTTGCTTCCTTTACCAGATAATAATGATCATTATGCTTAGTAGCATTTGGGAAATACAGCTCAGGTCAACAGAATGCTGCTCTTTACCTTTGTGTACAGTGACTGCAGCTTTTGGTTTTTTTTCTTTGGTGCAGATGCAATTTAATGCCGTAATTACACAATATAAAGCTTTTTGACATGAAGCCCAGGAATGAAAGCTTATGCAGAGCAGTAAAAAAGGGTATTTTACAGTAGTTTACGATGTAAACATAAACCCACAAGAACAGTGCAGGCAGCTGAAAGGATCCCAAATGGTGCATCAGGGAATCCAATTACAGGCCTGAACCAGACAGAATGTTTGTAAATTGGTTTTGAAAAATTGGGCAGTGGGCAAATAAAAGATGATGCACCAGTTTAGAATTAGATATAATAACACAAAGGCTCGTAATTTAAGGAGCAAAATTCCCAATAGGGCCACAAGCAATATTCAGTGCATAGTGAAACAAGAGGTGATACAAATGCTGACACTGAAGACAGATTTTACTCATTCAGATTATTCATGCTTAACAGCAGGACGCACAATGCTGAACGAAGATACATGGATATGAACAAATATAAACAAAGGAAGCAGGGATTTGAGGTTATATGAGTGAAGTTCAGAAGTGTTTGTTTCCATTAGGGATGTGCATCGGGACTGGAATTTCACAGGATGCAACAAAAAAGTTGTGAGAGCAGGAGATTTTTTACTTTGTGGCACAAAGAAAAACGCCACATGCAGTTGAGAGAAATTATGAACTTGACTGATATAGCTGAGGTTGAGGAAGTGCCACAGCCAGAATTCACACGACATGCTGGCAGGTGCTGTCGTTTATGCTGGCAGGTGCTGGCATTTATACTCTTGAAAGTTTTTCTGTGTTTCAGGGAACTATAGTGGTAGGGTTCATAAATTATAAAACAAACAAACATACAAACCCCCACAAAACTCCACCTTTCTGGTTTAGTGTACACCATTCCCACTTCATGTTTAAATCAGGCCCTGTTTACACTAGTGTGATTTCGTTTCAAAACAGCATTTTAAAATGAAAACGATCCTCATCCACACTGGCATTTCCGCTGTGTTTCTGTCCACGCTACACGACCAATTATGCATGACACATGACCATTCATGCACACTGGGCATGCGCATAGAAGTGTAAACAGGAAGTTAGTAGCTAGTCCCCGGCAGGCATAACAAACCGGCATTCCATGTAAGGCTTACACCGCTTGAATTGAGATTTTTTTGCCGTTTGCGCTCTAATCGTAGCTTGCCTCTTGCTCATGTAGGCAGCTGCAGTATTATAAAATACCGAATTTAACCGCGCAATGGCTGCTAAGAATGACGACAAAGCCAGCAAACCTTGTGGTTCAGACTCCGTGTTGTTGTGTATACGGTCAAGGTAGCGTATTGGTCATGTGGTAGGGGCTTGACGAATCAGGGAAGGATACGCAATGATCCAGAAGACCCAATCAGGGGGCGGATGTGGGCAGCCACACCTTTTGTTTTCAAAAGTCTTTGTTTTGGTCTGTTTACACTGAAACGTGAGCCCAAAGTTTTCAAACTGAAATGGGGTCTTCAGCGTTTCCAAAAGTCTCTAATTTCAAGAGTCGAAAACGCTGGAGTAGTGTAGACAACAGGCGTAATCGTGGCAAAAGTTATGTGTTTTTAAAACGAAAACGTACTAGTGTAAACAGAGCCTCAGATACACAGTGTGATTGTTACACTCCTAGTTTCCATATTTGAGTGTTTTCATACCTGTGTGTTTTATTGGCATATAATTAATAGATGAAAAATCTACAGTTATAAATGTAAATAAAGAAGTCTCACTGCAGACTGCATGTTTTCTTTAAGCCAACACTGTAGATTTTTATATGTTCCTATTATTATTTATATATTAACCTTATTGCACTCACACATCTGAGATTGTGATCTTTCTTTGACAGTGGTCACCCAATTCTAATGTTCTTCAAGGATGCTTGTCTAGGCTAAAGATTACAATAAAAATGATTTCTGTACCCAGTGCTTAGCTAATATTTATGGACTGTCCTTGGCAGCTTAGGGTTTGACAACAGTATTTACTGTTAGCTACTTGCTCATGCATAAAATATTCTTTGTCGCTCCAAGAACATCCATAAATTAGAGCTTCTGTGTATAAGGTATGTATGGATTGCTGGTAGGCCCACAAACAAAATTCTGTGGATAGTCTAGTTGCACAAACAATGTACAGTATCAGTGCCCACTTTATCCAGCTGCCTTATTAATACCAGTTGGACAGCAGACTTTGTTTGTTATAAATTACTGGGATTGCCCTGCAAGTTATTAATGTTATAGCTAACTATATTATGCCTTTCGTTCCTTCTATGACCTATAAACACTTTCGAATTGTATTCAGCGCAATCAGTTTTTGTAGCTCTTTATATCATTAAAGAAATTTGCCAGGGGATCTTGGCAAAAAAGCCAAGGGACGTTCAGTGAATGACTTTTTATTGATCTGTAGACAAAACAGCTGTTAATTATGTGAGAGTAGGCATTTAATTGTATCAATGAAATAGGGATGGCCCACACTCGTCTGCTACGCAAAGAAGAATGCAAAGTTTTGTTTCAGTCAGGCTAAGCTTATGGTGTGAACCCTCCTCATGATTTTTTTCACCCCCTGACCTGTCTGTTTTATGACATGTATACATAAAGGATATGCATGTGTGGCTACACGGCTGAGGTCTCGGCTGCCATGTTGACTTCTGACGCACACTAGGGATCAGCAGATACTGGTGACACTGTGGAGGATGCAGTGATTTATTCTGTTTTGTGTTTACCTTTAATTTTCTGTTGTCAGTCATCTGTCTGCCATATCGAGAGACGACAGCCTGAGTGATTTAATAGAGATGAATGCGCCTTTTTCCTTCTATATGCACACACACACACACCTATGTGCAATTCAAGGGTCTGTTCATCAATCCAGCAAAATCATCATAGGTCAATAACTATGATTAAAAGTAATGCACTTGAACATTTGTGAGATCATATTTGACACACATTTGAGTCCCAGGGATCCTGTGTAAATGCTACAGACGAGTGAAAAACAACTGTGTGAGCCATCACAAGAATGGCACCTTTGTCCATTGACAGCTTCTACAAGTCTCTGGAACTCTACTGGTAGGATGGAACAAATTTTTTCCAAAACATACTCCCTCAGTTGGTGTTTTGGTGATGCGGGTCGAGAGTACTGTCTTATATGTATGTATGTCCATCCATAATCTCCCATAGGTGTCCAAATGGGTTGAGATCTGGTGACTGTGAAAACCATACAGATGTGGTCATTAAAAATGTGTGTCGAAGGAAACGGGATCCTACGATCACGCGCGTGTTGCAGGCACAGGAAATACAGAACCAGTAGGGGGCAGTCATGTTTCATTTGACTAAACAGGGCTTGCTAGTAGCTACACTGTTGTTCATGTGGAATTCATTCAGTGTTACCTTGATGAACTTTCTACAGTGAAAATTAAAAAAAAAAAAACAGGCTCATTTACAAAACAGTTAGTTGAGCTGAGGCTGAAATCCCGCTGGCATAGTAAGCCTGCATGTTACCACTGCACTAGTAAAGAACACATACAATACCACCTTAATTTAAATTCTATAGTTATTGTACCTGCACTATGAGACTTGATCACACTCACTTTATATTTTACATAATCTTGTAATTAGAAACTTTTATCATAAGTTTTGATGAGAAACAAAATATTTTTATGTGAACCAATCGACCACACATTCCATTATTATTGTACTGTATTGTGTTCTGCTACAGTATGTTGTTCCATGCACCATTTTGTGTGAAGCACATTGTGTGACATATTGTGTGAAGTACAACAAATGAATTTAAATTCTTAGAACCGTTCCTGCAGTGTACTGCGTGATCCCTCGCATTTTTGAAGGCCACATCTGCAGCATGATTTACATCCTTTTCATACCCATCAAACTATTCCTCACATATTTCACTTCTAATGTTCCATATATTGTTTATTCTGGGAATGCGCTTATAACTTTTTTTTAATAATCCCTACATAAGAGCTCTGAGTATTGGCCGATACCCAATACTGGCCCAATATTAACATTCTCTTAAACAGTCCCTCCAGGATTTATAGATTTTGCGGGCGCAGAAAATAATGCAGAATCAAGGAAACCCTGCAGTATTCGGAGGAGCTTGCAATTTTTCTAAATTACCTCTGATATTGGCCAAGATGTGTCAAATGATGTCATCACAACGCACATTCAACCAGTCCTTTATGATTCACTCGTGTCGAGCATGAGTACAGCTAAATGGTGTTATTTACCAACAAACATCACTGCGAGGGTCCGTGAAAAACTATTTTGTGCAATTGCAATTTCGCAATTCAAGTAGACATTTTTTAAAAAGCAGCAGCAAAATCAAGCATTTTGGGCTGGAACAATCACAAAAAACTCAACGAAATCCAGCTAAAATAACATGTCTCCATTAGTATGATGTCCAAAAGCAAGTTATGACTATTGAATACAGTTGCAATCAAAATTATTCAACACCTATTGCAAATCAGGTTTTTGTCAAAATGTACAGACTTTCAACTGTTTGCAATGAACAAATAAAACAAAAGCAATTGAAACAGTTTAACACAATGAATGCTTCAAGAGATTTCCCCAAATTCAACTGAAAATGGAACTTATAATGACTTCTCCAGCCTCCTGGCAAGCACCTTTAGTATTTCGTAGAGCACCCTTTTGCTGTTATGACCTGCTGCAAATGAGATGCATAGCCAGACACCAGCTTCCTGAGGAATCTTAGCCCATTCCTCATGAGCAATCTTGATAATGGCACAGCCATCCATGGCCAGGAAACTACGAGAGCATTACTCTCCTCCCCATCAAGGGAAGAATGGCAGTGCACTCCCCTGTAAATCAGAGTGAACCTAGCCAATCATGGGCATCTGTAAGATTGTTTTTCTGAAAGAGGACAGTTAGCACACTTCCTCCAAGTGTGTTCAGCTGCCCTGTGATGTAGCAGTTTTAAAACACATGGTGGTTGACTTAACATCTCAGAGGAAGCACATGCTAGCTTTTTGTAGCTGTTGTGTCATGTGGAAGAGCTAGCTGATGGGCTGGAATTAGCAACTGACCAAATTCAGAGACGCAGAATGTTTCCTTTTTGTAAATGCCCAGCTGTAGACTGGACAAGTATTGAAATATCTAAAGTGATCATTGCCAACCCTATTCCTGGCGTACTAACGCATTACGGAATTCAGTTCCAGGCCTAATACAGTGAACCCTAATCAAATTAGGGCTGAAAGTATCTTCCATGTTATGTTAGCATCTTTTTACCAAGCAAATTTCCCAGCCCTTATTTCAAATTTAAAGCCTAAACCTGTACTTGACAGTAAATTAAACTTCTTGTTTTGTTCCTGAGAGAAAACCATTTTAAATGCACACAGTATATGTAGGATGTCTGCCTCAACATCTCACTGTTTTGAATTATTATTGTTTTGGGCGTGGAGAAGACTGAGCCAAACTGATTATAGCAGCAGAGTGAAGATACATGGGAAATGCCTCAAGGCTTATGTTGTTTCCCAAACAAAACATACCACTATACTAGATCTAAGACAACACTTACACCTTTTATCATTTCAGTGCTGTATCACTTAGAGATGGTCCTGCTTTGTTGTTGTGCATAATAACGTGATATTTTTTGTTTTGTGTGGTTTTATCATTCATATTGTGCTGCATGCATTAATGGAAAAGAAAATGAGGTGGGAACACAGAAGTAATGGTAAATATAGCAAGTGTGGCACAAAATAATATGACTATTGCAACTGTGACAAAATGTGATTCACGACAATATGTAACTGACTGTTTTGTAATGCCATTTGTGACCGTATTTGAATACAAATTATGATATTAATCAGCAAAGTGTTTAACTGAGACAATAATGTTATCATAAAATCTGAGCACTGTGATGGTTTTCTGCTTCTAGAAAAAACAAACAACATGAAATCAAGCCTTTGTCAGTAAGAAGTAAAGATAAAAGCAGCTTCAACCCTGTATTCCTAAATAAATATTTCTATTATTCATTTTATATTGTTGTTCATGCTTACGTTCTTGTTTTGGGAGAAAATAAGTCATGTTCAGATACACACTACCAAGACCTTGAGAGGAAAGCTTTTACTATCTATAACATATCTATAACATCTATAATTTTGTCCTTCCAACGTCAAGCCTAAGCTTAAGCATTCATAAGCATTCATATTGCATCTTTTACAGTTTGGGCCACAAATACACCAGCGCAAAACCGAGCCAAATTCACTTCTGTGTACTGCATTAGATGCGACTGCTTAGAGAGCACAGGAGTACATGCTCGTGCTAAGAACATTTCTCCCAGGCCTAGCTCATGGATCTAGCATCTAGTAGTAGCTGACAGTTCAAAACCCATAGTGACCTACATGGTCTAGCTTCTACCTGGTTGTGTGAATTCAGTCTGCTTAATATTTGATAGAAACAACTGGATTTTTTTTTTTTTGTCAATTTATAAATTTATGAGTAGAAATGTGCTGTATAATGTTGCTTCCTCTGTCTAGTTTTGAATTTAGAACTTGGGTACAGTCCTTAAGACTGTAACAGTTTACAGGCAGTAGGCAATTATGGTCACAGTTACAATAACTTAAGACACTAAAGAGACCTTTGTACTGACTCTGGAAAAACACCAGCAGAAAGATGTCTAGGGTTCCTGCTCACCTGCGCAAACATGCCATAGGCCTGCTGCAGGGAGGCATGAGGACTGCAGATGTGTCCAGAACAATAAACTGCAATGTCTTTAATGTAAGACGCCTAAGACAGTGCTACAGGGAGACAGAAAGGACAGCTGATCGTCCTTATAGTGGAAAATTACATGTAAACATGGAAGAGTGGAGTAAAGTCTCACAGCAAGAACTGACAAAATGGTGCAGTCCATGAGGATGAGATGCACTGTAGTACTTAAAGCAGCTGGTGGCCACACCAGATACTGACTGTTATTTTTAACCCCCCGCTTCCATTTCTGTTCATCAAATGTCTCTGAAACTTGCTCAGTTTATTTCTCAGTGGTTGAATATATTTGTTAATACAAATATTTACACATGTTAAGAAATTTGCTGGAAATAAAAGCAGTTGAATCTGAGAGGATGTTTCTTTTGTTGCTGTGTGTGTGTGTGTGTGTGTGTGTATATATATATATATATATATATATATATATATATATATATATATATATATATATATATATATATATATTTATATATATATAAATATATATAATTTATTTATTTATTTATTTATTCTCTGGTCACACCAAATATTGACTTTGTTTCATTTACTACTGCTTTCTACTCTTTATGGTAATTTAATTGTTTTGAAGGCATCTTTGCTCTACATCATTTCATTGCATATGCCTGTTCTATACACACATATATATATATATATATATATATATATATATATATATATATATATATATATATATATATGACATGTATCAATAGCTTGGGGAAGCCTGTGACTTACACAAGGTTACACCACACAGAGAGAGAATACCCTTGAATGCCTCCATGATTGAACCAGCTAACTGAACTGTGATGAGTGATGCATAGGTACTGCCAGCCTGTCCCTCAATCAACCACAACCTCACTGTACAGCTCAGCTCAACCACACTCAAGCCAACCAGGACGGCCAGGAACCTTAGGGTGATTCTTGATGACAGCTTGACCCTTACAGACCACATCTCAACAACTGCACGGTCCTGTAGGTTCATCCTGTACAACATCAATAAAACCAGTCCCTACCTCACTGAACAGGCTACACAACTACTAGTCCAGGCTTTTATCATCTCAAAACTGGACTACTGCAACACACTACTCTCGGGGCTCCCAGCCAGCTCCATCAAGCCCCTTCAAATGATTCAGAATGCAGAAGCACGCCTCGTCTTCAACCAGCCCAAGAGAACCCATGTCACACCCCTCTTCATCTCCCTCCACTGGCTTCCTGTAGACGCCCGCATCAAATTCAAGGCCTTGATGCTCACCTACAAGACCTTGTCTGGAACAGCACCCTCCTACCTCAACTCTCTCCTGAAGGCTTACGTTCCCTCATGCAATCTGCGATCAATCAACGACCACCACTTAGAAGTGCCTATTCAGCGTGGCCTAAGATCCCTTTCAAGAACCTTCAAACTACTGTAACTGTTCTTCAGTGGTGGAACCTCAATCCAGACCGCAGAATCTGTCACCATCTTCAAGAAACAGCTAAAGACCCACCTCTTCTGTGAACACCTAACCAACCCATAATAAATAAATAAATAAATAAAACTTACTCTGGCACTTACACCTCTACTCTGCGCACTTTGCTTCTTTTGGAACTCAATTAATGGATCTTGTATGGTAGCACTACTTGTATTGTTCTCTGCTTGATATCACTTTGCTTGTATTTTATCACTTGTAAGTCACTTTGAATAAAAGCATCTGCTAAATGAATAAATGTAAATGTAAGATATGTTTTTGCAAAATTCAGATGAGCCTTAATGATGATCTGGGTTAACAGTGGTTTTCGCCTCACCACTCTTCCATGGATGCCATTTTTGCCTAGTGTGTTTCTGATAGTGAGTCATGAACCTTGACCTTTGTTGATGTAGGAGAGGCCTGTACATCTTTTGATGTTGTCTTTGGGTCTTTTGTGTCTTCCTGGATGAGTAGTTGCTGTGTTCTTGGAGGAATTTTGGAAGGTCAACCAGTTCTGGGAAAATTTGGGAGTTTTTCCATTTGGAGATAATGGCTGTCACGTTGGTTCTTTGGAGTCCCAGAGCCTTTGAAATAGCTTTGTAACCCTTCCCAGACTGATGTATTTCAATTACCTTCTTCCTCGTCATTTTTGGAATTTTTTTAAAATTTTGGCATAGTGTGTTACTGAGTAAGACCTTTTAGCCAACTTCATGTTGAAAAAGTTCTATTTAAGTGTTTATTTGATTCAACAGGGTTTGCAGTAATCAGGCCTGGTTGCGTCCAGTGCAGCAGTTTTAATAGATTGGGGAATTAGTAAGTACGGGGGCAAAAACAAAGCTTAGAAAACTGATAACAAAGAATGTGGTTCATTTGATGACCATGTTACATTTCAGAATGTTTCCTTTCTCACTGTATATTTTTGTTTGTTTCTTGAAAAGTTATGTTCAATACCTTTTGGCACAAATTTAATTACATAAATAAGTCAAATGCAGCAAGTGTCACTGGCCATCAACTAGACTAGTGAAATGCAATTAAAACACATCAAATATGCAGATAAATTGATTAACTACTGTACAAAGTGAAATCTTGATCAAAAAAATGAAAGAAGAAACTAAAATCTAATTGTCAACTAATCTGCATAGATGAGATTTGGGTAAATAATAAAAAAAATCTACCTATCCACCTACCTATCTATCTGCACACACATATACCTACACACAAAGTATAGGAGACAGCATTAGAGACAGAGAATAAGTGTGTCTGTGGCACCATCAGGTATCCGCCTTTCAATTATTTAAAAATAGAATATATTTGGCTTTTACAATGTATTCAAATATATTCATTTCCCACCTACATGAATACAGTGACATATTGAAATAGACCAGAATAAGTGAAAGACAGACATGAAGTGAGTGTCATTTAGATAAATCATGATTATTTAGAAGTTATGTAGAAGCAGTTCAGGTTCGACTTGCTTATCAATAATTGCTGCACATATCTCGCTGGTAATGTGTTACCTTGTATCACTTCTTCCACTTCCCTGACAACATCCTCTTTTCTTCTTCCTTCTTCTTCCTCTCCCTCTGGCTCTTTTGCTTGATAGTTTTCCAGTTCACTAAACATACCACTCAGCTTCATCCCTGTATTTACAGTAAACTGCAATCCTTTATAGCTTGGTGTGAACACATACACTTGACAGTGCTTAAACCATGATACCTGTATGGCAATTGTTTCACTGTGGTAAATAGGGTGTTGTGTATTGAATTGCAGTGCTTGCGGTATGACAGCATACTGTAAGGTAAGTGGAAGTGCATGTTTGTGGAATGGTGTTCCATTGTACCAAATGTAGGAATAGTTGAGTTAGCAATTAAAATACAAACAAACAACAAAAACACACAAGTTTGTCATTTTTTCACATTTCTCTGACTCTAATCACATTTCTGGAATATGACAAAATGCTTCCTAATATATCCAGTGGTTCAGTTATTTTCAGTTATATTTATTATATCTTGTCTGTACAGGATTTCCCCAAATTTTATTTGAGTGATTGTTGCAGGCAAAAAATGCTTGATTTTGACTTCTTGAATTGGCGAAATTGCAATTGCACAAAATTTTCATGGTCTTTGACAGTGATGTCTGTTGGTAAATGAGCTTTACTCATATTCGACATGTTAATGGAAGAGGGCTTTGGCTGAATGTGCATTATGATGACACATCTAGGCCCAAATCTAACCTTTACTACTTCAAATAAACTTTTAATTTGTTTACCAATGGTAATGCTGTCCTGTCGTGGAAATTAGACAACACTCATAGACTCGTCCTCTGCAAGTTAAAAAAAGGTTTATTACAGAAAGATGGTTAATACAGGATAGAATAAAGCAGTATAGAATAATGGGAGTGCTCTGAAGCGCTTGTGCTGAACCACTACTATATATATGAAGCACAGAGCATGACATAATTCTGTGTACCGATAAGAAGCAGTTTGAGGCAGTTAAAACAGACTTTGTTTTAGGATCTTGGAAGATGTACAGACCATCCTTGAACAGAAGAACATGTTTGTGTCTGTGTAACCATATAAACATTCTGTACTAATCTAAGTGACATCACATGGACTTCTTGGGCTTTATCCTCTGATGAGAATGAAACAGAACAAGAACAAAACTATTACAAAGTAAAAAAGAGTAATTTCCCTCACAGTCCCTAGATATGTAACAAAACATTTATTTTTATTTAACTTCAACAATGGCAGAATCCCAAAATGGCTTCCTGTTTACTTTTGTCATATTCACAATTGATTTATAGTTTTACTTGAATATTTAGGAGTTTATAACAAAACCTAAGAATTTTATTGGATTTCATGTCTGGATTTAATGGATTTCATGTCTGCTGAGTTGCATGTCTGTCTAATTGACTAATGAAACAACTTCAGGTTATAAAATGCCATGTTTTGAACAAAATAAACGCTAAAATTATAGAATAACATTTGATGGAAACATTAAATAATCAAATATAACATTTGAGTCATGAATCGTCCACACATCTCCTGCAGCTCCCAATAGCAGCCACAGCAGTTTTCACACAGCACATTGTCACTGCATGTTTCACACTCTCTGTGTGGTGTTTAATACCAATAACAGAGCATTAAGACCTGTGAAACAAGCATGTAGAATAAAATCGTGTGTGTGGTCATTACAGGAGAGTTGGGGATTTTCAATAACCTGTGCCCGAAAATGCTCACAATACTAGAGTAAACATAATGGTGTTGCGGGACCTACCATCACCTCAGAATTATTGACATCCTTATTAAGATGGGTTAAAAAGTTTTTGAAAAATGTTTTTGTCGTTGTGGTTAATTAGCTTATGAGAAAATGGTATGTTTTAATATTTTATTTATTTATTTATTTTTTTAAAGTATTGACACCATGAATTTTTTTTATATGTAGTATATATAGTTTATATGCCGCTCCAGTTGAGGGCTGCTCCAGAGACCACGAGCTGGACAGCTGTTTAAGACCCCGCTTCAGCCCGTGAGGGAGGTGTCTGTCATTACCGTCTTGCGCTAAGGTGACACCCCTAGAGTGTGACCCAATTCTAGAAACCTGAGACACTCAAATTCTCAGAGCACATAGGGATAGCCACGTGACACTGATTACTCTCAGAGGTTTCATCCTTGGATGAAACCCCCAACTTCTCAGTCACCACTGAAACGGTCTCCTGTGCAGTAGGCCCAATGGTATGAAATTGGCTGTTGCTGCCATAAGCTGTAATAGTCTCCCATAGAGACTGGAGGGGATGCCAAGATCAGGCTTTATCTTGCTCAATGTTAATAGGATTGACCCTACGCATGTTGGGGATAGAAACACCCTCATCGTAGTCAAATCCTTATAACCCCTAGAGAAGTTGTCCACTGCACTGGAGAAAGCATACTTTTCTGAAGTTCAACCTGAGCCCCAAGCTCTTCATGTGGGCGAGAACAACATCTCGGTGTTGAACCGCCAGTTCCCTGGATCGTGCTAGAATTAACCAGTCGTCCAGGTAGTTTAAAACACGGATGTCATGGAGTCACAATGGAGCCAGAACGACATCCATGCACTTTGTGAAGGTGCGAGGATCTAAAGCTAGCGATATTTCTATGTGGAAATATGCGTCTTTTTATATCTATCGTCACAAACCAGTCCTCAAATTGAATCTGTGGAACGATAAATTTGGGCATCAGCATCTTGAACCTGTATGTCCAACGAGTGCAGTTCAGATGACGCAGATCTAAAATTAGCTGCATACTCCTATTTTTTTGCGGAACAGGAAATAACGGCTGTAAAAACCTCCCTCCCTCAGGGAATGGGGTACATGTTCTATGGCCCCTTTGTCCAAGAGGCATCTTACCTCCTGTGCTAACGTCAGGCTCTGGTCTGTGCTGTCTACTGTGGTGAGCACAACTCTGAACCGGGGGGGTCGAGCTCTAAACTGGGCCCGGTAACCCTTTTCTACGGTGGACAGAACCCATGGAGACACATTTGGCAGTAGGTGCCACGCTGCCAGATGGTCTTTTAGTCACTTTAACTATTCCACATTCTATTTGAGGGAAAGCATCAGATTTTCGTTGCCCTGTGACAGCTTGCTGACCAGAGAACCCTGAAAACTTGGGACCGCCTTAGCTAGGGGAGGCCCTACAGTAACACTGGGGGCTAACTGCCCTAACAACCAAATGTTCCCTGATTCGTCCCTCCACGGCCCCTCAGGACCGCTCTCCTTTGTCTGCTTGGCCTTTATGACCATTCTTAGATCAGGCCTAGTAGCAGGCCGTGACTGTGAGCGCCCGGTTCCCCTGGCTGTCTGCACGGGTTGGCGGGCTGACATACTCACCTTCTGTGTCTCCCTCGCGCTAGCGTTGGCCTGGGCTCCAATCGTGGATGCCCGGGTGAACTCGACGCAACAGGCTAGGAACTGGCTGAATGCCGCCATATGTCAAGCTCACTCAGCAGGTCTGCTTGGTAGGCCTGCAACACAGTCATTGTCTGCAGTGACCCACAAGCAAGACTACTACAGCATAGGCCTTGCCCACCAATGCCACGGTGGCCGTACATGGTGACTTGGATGGCAAAACTTGTCCCCGTAAATTACCTGCTGTCGATGGAGAGAGGTATCTCACGAGCGCCTCCTCTACCTTCAGCATAGCTAAATAGCCATGCCATTCATTCCCCTCAATGGCCAAATAATCCAACATCGTGAGGTTTTAAATATGGTTTATGCATGGTTTTCCGACCAGAAGCCTGATATTTTGGCATGCACTTCTGGAAGAAAGGCATAATGTAAGGCATTACAATGCGCCCTTGCATGCTCCATTGCTAGACACTTCACACAAAGTGTGCACTACTCCCCATGATGAAATGGGAGCAAGGCGTAACACACTTTCTGAATTCTCTCACTCATATTTTTCTCTCACGCTCATTCCTTTTTTCCTTCTCTTTTTTTTTTTAAAGGGATAGAAAAGTCCAGAGATTTTAAGAAAAGATGGAGAGGAAATGAAGCGTTTTTTTTTTTTTTTTTTTAAACCACAAACAACCAACATGCAGTCTCGCTGAAGATAATAAGGCTGACGGCGCGGTTCACAGGTGCCATATTTATATCACGCAACGCGCTTAATTGCCACGTCATGTGATCCTGGCAGACCTATAAATAGGCATGATTTTACACAAGCTTCAGATGCCGGTCGCACGTGAGGGGTGCTCCCATAGTGTTATGCTAAACGTAACGTGGAGTTCCCTTTGAAAGCGAACTAAGTTTTGCACTGAAAATGTCTGTTTACCAGGAAATCGAGCTTGCAGATTTAATAGGTTAAAATAGTTATTTTTTTCTGCTCAGCACCCAGGCAATACATTGTACCATCCTTCGTACAGTAGGTAATGGAAAGTCAGGGAAAAGTCATGGAATTTTACATTTGACTTGGAGTGGGAACCCTGTGTAAGTCACTCTGGATAAGGGCATCTGCCAAATGCCATAAATCTTAATGTAAATGAAACAGTCTGAGTTGGCTTTCGCCTGTTTCCATATAATTAACTAATGGAATACAGGTGAAGAAAAATAGTTTGATTAAAAAAAAATAGCATGGTAGTGCAGTGCCTTGCTCCTCTTAATTTTATTGATCATATCAAGACCTAGTATAAGGCTGTGTTGAGCAACAACTGTACATTTCAACAGTGAGGATCAGTCAGTGATTGGCCTGAGCAGCTCTGAAAAAGAAGTTAATGAAAAAGACAATATTGTCATAATTAGCATAAAAAAAGAATCCAATAATCCAAGAGTGATAAAAGCACTTGTGTTAAAGGGGTACTCATGTTCAGTGTAAAGCCAGCAGGGGATGCAGACTGGTTAATGACAGCAATTTACTGATGCTTTTTGAACATGTCAATGATGAGCAGTGTAGGAGAACAAAAGGAACAGCTTTTGGAAAAGTTAAGGGTTTGTGTAGTGCTGTATTTTAATAGGTTGTACTTAATCTGGAAAATAAATGGAAGTGTAAATTTTTCAGTCACACATTTAGTACATTCAAATAGTTGGTTGTTAAATCATTAATTTATGTTTCAATCTGAGAGAATCTCAGGGCTTCAGTACATTAGAGGACTGATAATGCTTCCATCATTTAATCACCAGCTTTTCTTCAAAACACACGTACATATTCAAAGTGATTCTGAAGACATTAGCACAAAGCATGTGGAAATAACTTCGGTATGAAAATTTCCAGGAACAGAGCAAACTTTATTTAAAAAGACAGTGATGCAGAAATGAGTGTTTTGCTTGTAAGGATATTTTCACTAGGAGGGGCTATGGGATCGTTCTCTTCTGCTTTACTATGTCTTGTACTTCTTTGTCTTTATAATGCTTTAACAACTTTGCTAAATCTTCAAATATAAGAATGTAAACAAGAACGAGCATTTGTGCAAAACAATCCCCCTATGCCTGTAGAATGACACAGAAAATCTCCATCATGTAGGCTGAGGTGCTCAGCAGGACCACAATACAGAGTGCATGACTGCATCGGCATAGGATGAAGCATATGCTGGCTTTCCCCCCTCTGCATATGGCTGCTCCTATACTATATTAGGAATGGGGCAATAGGCAAAATAATTTATAGATTCGTTAGAAAAATAGTACAACATTTCTTGTTAGGGAGAGAGCTTAATAAAAAAAGTTTATATATTAATACAGCACACTACTGGAATGGTGTTTTCCTTGGTGAGGGTTCTGCATAGTTCATTTGCTGTTCTTACTATTTATCATGGGACAGTTGGAGACAGATGAAAGAACAGTATTTTATTTAACTTGTAACATGTGAACAAAGACTTGAACTACATAAACACAAACAAACTAGGCAAGCATGAAATACACAAGAGCATGTCATGGATACAACAACATATAGTCACAACATATGCTTGACAGAGTCCTATACAAACGTGACTTACTGTGCATTCAAGTCCTGGGAAATTCATATGAGTTGGGAAGTTGTAATTGCAGCATCAGGTGTGATCAAGTCACTTTGGTCGGAGCAAGATGGCAGTGTACCTTCTCTCAACTACAAAAAAAAAAAAATACACCAAGGTTTTTTTTCTTTTTCTAGAAAATGAAGAACAAATAATGTACATCAGGTATGTATTGCTTTATGTTTTTAATCGATTTATGAAGCCACTGTAAACTTTAGTTACATATATCATAATTGTACAACGTTATTGTATTTTGTGCAGGCAGTAACTTGCTGCATATACCAAACACACATTAACTGAAGTCAGCTTCTAAGATGAGTAAACATTCAATTTCAACATATTTACAAAGAAAATCCTGAGTTTAATGAGTTTAAATATGAGCTTTCCAACATGACTGAAGGTACCATTAAATACTAGTCCTCATTAGCCCAAAATCCGGTGAATCATGTGCAAACAGTCATGTGACATGAGTGTTGCGATGAGGTAAGATGCAGTGGCTGATGGTAATCGTAATCCATAGTTTTATTCAGCGTAACCATGACACTGTTACACTCTTCTGGACTGGGATTGATGATGTCAATCCTACAACCTAAGCCACTCTTCCAACTAAAGCGGTGACAGCCCAAATACTCCTATCACCAGGACCTTAGTTTTAACCTTCCACCTGCTTTTTTGATTTCTCTTTAAGTCAATGTTATGTCTCTATTTTCTTTAATTCCTTCTTTTGGTTGCTATATCACTTGTCCTTATCTAGTATTACTGTCTCCAGATTGTTCACTCTTTATTCTGTATCTGGTGGTTCCAGTGGATTGTTTGTAGTTTGTGCTGTTTGATTATGGGCTTTTCCAACCCATTTTCAGCAGATATACATACATATACAGTGGTGCTTGAAGGTTTGTGAAACCGTTAGAATATTCTATATTTCTGCATAAATATGACCTAAAATATAATCAGATTTTCACACAAGTCCTAAACATGGATAAAAACAACACAATTAAACCGATGAAACAAAACTATTATACTTGGCCATTTATTTATTGAGGAAAATTTTCCTATATTACATGTCTGTAAGTGGCAAAAGTATGTGAATCTTTGCTTTCAGTATCTGGTGTTAGCCCCTTGTGCAAGAATATCTGCAAATAAATCTTTCCGATCAGTCCTGCACATCGGCTTGAAGGAATTTTAGCCCATTCCTCAGTACAGAGCAGCTTCAACTCTGTAATCCTGACACTTTGTGGTGCCTGTTTTTGCACTCTTAGCAAGGCTTTGATTGATCTTGTGCTGACTGCATGTTCTTATGCTACTATTATCTGTGTTAACCTTCAGTCTTGCCCTTTCTACACTGAAAAAAACCAGCTCATTGAATTTACTTAATTCAAATGCATACATCGGTTCCATGTGAGTTGCCTCAACACAATTTGTTTTTTGCACATCCAACATGATTTCATCATGTATTTTCAAAACCTTGAATCAAATCAAACTCCATGCTGCATGTTAGTTTAAGTCTATAGTTATTGTTCCCATCAGAGGCAACATCCTTGCGAGATTTCATTTACGTTAATGAATTGAATTGATGAATTGATCACGTTCATTGTACATAATTCAATCTAGTAATAAGAAACACATTTCAATTTGTAAACTACATATGTTCTCTTAAATCTGACCGTCCACGTATTCCTTTTTTTCAGGGTAGCTACTGGTAAGATTTTCCCATGTCATCCACCCCTGCTATCAGTTGGTGGTGCAGTCTATGGACAGAGCGACACTGGGAATGAGGTATATGCAAGTTGTTTGAGTTTTTCTCCTTGGCCACCTTCTTGGCTCATTCCTGGGCATTTTCTAGGCTCCAGTCTAAGTGTACTTTGGTTTTGGATTCTGGGTAAAGTGCTACATCCATACCTTTTATTTCTGCCTATCTAATCATTCAATACACTGTACAGTTACTGTAATACAGGATTTGGAATGATTTTAGGATGTTGAGCCATACACATTTAACCCTCAGTGAAGACAAAGAAGATTCATTCATTCATTCATTCACTCACTCATGCATTCATTCATCTTCAGTAACTGCTTTGTCCTTTTGGACCGTATTCTGGGAACACGAGGCTGAAGCAGACATAGGGATTACATGTGTAACATCACACAGAGGGAAACCCAAGCTCAACATATAAGTGGAAGCCCTGGAACTGCACCACCATGACATACAATATAAGATACTATGTAATATTGTTATAAAATGTCTGTACAACCTCGTCTAGGGTGTCCCCTGCCTTGTGTCATGCAATGTAAATAACATTTATACATTACAGCATTTCCCCCAAAAAAGTCAGATAAATTGCACACCTAAGGTCTACATTTATTGCGAAAGTTTCTAAAGCCCATAATTTAAGCAGTGGTTTCTGTGTGTTACTACATGAAAAATGTTTGTTTGTACCTGGGCTAATTGGTTTGAACACCTGTTTGAGAGTCAATCACAGTTTACATTGCAATAGTTTTAGAGTCTTGTTTAAGGCACTGCCACATTATTCTGGTCTAACTTGTTTTCAATGCAGTGTTTCTTCAGTTGTGCCACAGCAGGTCTAATAATGAGGCTCACAGTGGGGTGGACGCTATTCGTTATTCTTTTTTGCACTTTGATCAATAGACTGGGCTGGCTTGCTCTTTCTATGATAACACATGAGTATCAATATAATCTCTCTCTCTCTCTCTCTCTCTCTCTTTTTTCTTTTCCATTTACCTGTTTCCCTTGGTGCAGGGTTACATCTTTACAAGTAGTGATTTATTTTATTTTGATATTCATTGTCTAGCCTGTGGTGCAACATCATTAACATATGTGTGCCTATGTAAACACCCATGCATACTGTACACCCACCTACCAGTGTATCACATGATTACTTAAACCCTTAGGGCATTAATACAGTATGTATTAAATTAAACCTTAAGTACAACCCAAATTCCAAAAAAGTTGGGATGCTGTGTAACATTTAAGTAAAAACAGAATGCAATGATTTGCAAATCTCATAAACCCATATGTTATTCACAATAGAACATTGAAAATATACCAAATGTTTAAACTGAGTAAATGTACCATTTTATGAAATAAGTAAGGTAATTTTAATTTGTAATAGGGACTGGCACAAAAAAGGCTGGAAAAGTAAGTGCTATTAAAAAGAAACAGCTGGAACATTTTGCAATTAATTAGGTTAATTGGCAACAGGTCAGTAACATGATTGGGTATAAAAAGAGTATCTTAGAGCGGCAGAGTCTCTTAGAAGTAAATTAGCCAATTAGCCTCCAGTTTTTTTCTTTTCCAGCCTTTTCTTGCCCCCGTCCCGACTTTTTTGAGACGTGTTGTGGCCATCAAATTTAAAATTACCATATTTTTTTCTTAAAATGGTACATTTACTCAGTTTAAACATTTCATATGTTTTCTATGTTCTATTTTTAATAACATATGGGTTTATGAGATTTGCAGTCTTGCATAGCATTCTGCCTTTATTTACATTTTACACAGTGCCAACTTTTTGGGTTGGAATTTGGGTTGTAGAAAGTAGATAAGGATCCCTCCACCTCATGTCTGTAATTTTAAAAGCACTTTTAATAGTATAGCAATAGCAATTTTAATAGTATTTCAATCATCTATACATTACACATTGGACACTATACATTCTTCTACTGAAAAGACCCACTCATCTAATCTTCGCTAATATTTGCTAACAGCTCAGCCATGGCTGGGGCACTAAAACTATTCTCATTCATGAACCAGCAAATCAATAAAATAAACAAGAAGCCTAAGAATAATAGCAAGTTTGTGTCATGTCTGCTCATGTTATGTCAGCATGATCCAATGCATAATTTACCTATTTCACTGTGGCCTATGGCTTGCATTTGTGAGAGAGGAAAAATGTGAGCGCTGATTCTGCTAATCTGCTCTTTTTGTCTCTCTGCACGTCAGTGTTAGTGCTTTGTTAATTGTTTGCGCTTGGAAAGCTAATGCCTTTGTTAAGGTGGCCTGGTTGTCAAATCCCTGCAGGAGCCATGAGGTGCCGAGGCAGTCTGTGTTAATTCTTAATGAGAATGTATTTGCTGATGTGGTGCTCAGTGAGAAGGTGTCTTAAATTGCATTAGCGCCCTGACAAACCTTTAGACATGCTCATTGGGTAAACGGCCACTGTTGTAATGTGCTTCACCTTGACCCAGTAAAGATTAATGTAACAAGACAGAGCAGAACCGAGAGTGTCTCTTTCTGATGCAGTACACAAAAAATGTGGTACACACACAAATCAGTGTGTAATGGACCAGACAGGGACATCAGTACCATGGCAGAGGGGTTTCTGGCTTGTATAGAACATGCTGACCAGCAATTCTGCTCTGATGGCAAGGTGTAAAACAACATATAATGTAGAGCTCAATGGGTTGTGAATCCCTAAAAGCTTTTGGGGGTTTCCTTTGAAAGACTTGGTGGCTTTCTTCCCCATGGAAAGTGTGGGGCTTCCAGGATTTAACTCCACATGTTTTGGAATATTTTGTTTTTCACCATATGAGGCTTTGTGTCCTAAATTGCCAATTTTTAAGATAAGAAGCATCAAATTATCTCATGGAAATGTAGGGGATGCTTGTGTGGATAGGTAGAGCTTACTTTGTACAATTGGTAAATATATAATATTGTTAAGCACTTGAAGGCTTAGCTTGTTATTCAGTTTTCATCTTATGGTATATAGTTTGGTAACTACTATGAATAAAGTTAAACTAATAGCAAGAAGTATGTACACAACTCACTCATCACTGAGCACCACTCAGGCTTTTTGGTTAGGAGTCTTTCAGCATGGCACCTGACATGGCAATATTTTCCCTCTCTTTCTTGCAAAAACATTCTAGATCCATCAAATTGTGAGGGCATCTCTTGTGCACAGCCCACTTGGATTCTGGTTTGGGCTCTGGCTATGTCATTCAAAAACAGTGACTTTCTTTTGGTTACTCTATTCCCTTGCTGATTTGGATGTATTATTTGGGTCATTGTTGTACTGAAAGGTGATATTCCTTTTCATATTCATCTTACTAGCAAACACCTGAATGTTTTGGATTAAAATCAGCTGGTATATGTAGCTATTCATGACTTCCTCCACCTTGATAAAACCAGCAGTTTTGACTGAAGGAAAGCAGCCCTAATCCTTGATGCTGCCACCACCATGCTTCACCATGGATATGGTGTTCTTTTGTTGATGTGCTTTTTTTTGCGCCAAACATACCTTTAGTTTCATCAGCCCATAACACATTTTGTCACATGGTTTGGGGTGATTTAGTTAGGCTTGGGTGTTTTCTGTGAACAAGGGCTTCTGTCTAGCCACCCCATAGCCCAGGCATTTGAAGAATATAAAAGATTGTCACATGCAGAGTGTAATCAGTACTTGTCAGATATTCCTGCAGCTCCTTTAATGTTGCTGTTGATCTCTTGACAGTTCCCTAGTAAGTTTTTGTCTTGTCCTTTTGTAAATTTTGGTAGGATGTCCTGTTCTTGGTAATGTCACTATGGTGCCCCATTTTCTCCACTTGTTGATTATGGCCTTCATGGTGTTCCATGGTATAGCTAATGTTTTGGAAAAAAATTGGTACCCCTCTCCTGATCGATTCCTTTCGACAGTGAGACTGTGTACAGGCTCTTTGCAGACCATGGCTTCAGAAGTCAGATGAAACCAAGAAACTCTTACATAAAAAGCTGGTCTTTATTTAGGATTAATCAGAATAATTTCATTGATGACAGCTGTGTGATAATTACATTTTGAACCTGAGATTGAGTGTGATTGGTTCATTCTGAACACAGCCACACCCGCATTTATAAAAGGGTGTGCACACTTATGCAACAAAATTATTGTAACATTTATTTATTTATTTTTTTCACCTCATGTTTAAAATCCATTGTAATTACAACCGTGACTGATTGATTGGTACTGGTTGTTTAAGGGATTATTATGCCAATTATATACCAAGCAAGCTCTTCCCTATCTTATGACAGCTATACCAACCGGGGAGGGTGAATGCTGAAAGATGTTGCCTCCCAGAGACGTGAAGCCAGCCAAGCCTATCTTTCCTAACTACTGCTCATGCTGTGTCACAGGGCATTATAAGACACTAGGAAGAATGTGATATCTGCCCTCTTCCGCATATAAGAGCTCAAAGACACATGTAATTGGCTAGTGTCTCTGTGATTGACAGGGGAGAGTGAGTATGCCATCACTCCAACCCAGAAAGCATGGACAATCTGTGGCTCCTGGCCATGGATAGCAGTGAAATTGTAGGGATTAAAATTTGTGATGGACGATAAGATGAATGCACCAGTTGGGAGACTGCAAGCCATTTGTTTAAATCCAACACATGAACCAAAATCATAGCTAAGGCAGGCAGAGGTCAAAATCAGAAGCAAACAGATAACTGTAGGCAGTTCAGATAGACATGTTGAGTAAACATCATAAAGAAAAATTACTAAACACAGATTTACAGAGTAAACACAATGGCAAGACTTTGCAAGGTGAGTGTATAAGCATGGCAATCTAGGTATATAAAACATCTAATTACTATGATGAGGAAGAGCTGTTCCATTTTGTAGCTTGGGGAATGAGCTAATGCTTGTACTGGATTGGGCACAGATCTGGATTCACGAGTCAGGGCTGGAACTGATGAAGCTATGTATGACATTTCTAAATCCATCTAAAAAGAGGTAAAGGTTACAGAGTCTACCAACCATTATTTTGATGCTCTTTTTATAGTCCTAATTTGTACTGTAGATGTGTTCCTAATTATAGAAAATAACTGCCTAGGTTTGTTGGGTCAGGTTTGGGTCATGTAAGCTATGGAAACTATGAAAATGCATTTTAATAATTGTATTAATTATCCTTTAAACCATGGAAGTCTGTGCAGCTGAAGTAAAAATAGAATCAAGCAGATGTATCTGCAAAAACCTGAGGTGCAAGTCAGTGGAGCTTCACGGGTTGTTAGCCACAGTTTAATAGGGCAAATCCCATATACTGTATACACTGATTCTACACCTTTTGGTGCCAAATGGCCACTAATAAAACTTAATGTAATTCATTAAAAAGAAAATAGGATTAAAATACCAGGAATCTCCTAACTTTGTGGCTGAAGACCAGAGGTGTCGAAGCGTCCTTTGTCATTTGTTCCTGGCTCTTGAGAGCTCCTAACTATCCATCATTATTGTGGTTGATAGTCATTTTGAGTGCCTGCAATAGACAAGAGGGTGATCCTCCAGAGGCCAGGATGTACTCAAGTATGTGGAGGATCTGAAGTGGGCAGAATACAGGCAAACAAGATAATGGCAGAGAAGTTACAATTTAGAAGTGTAGGACTGCATTTTTCAGCCCTTGCCAAAAGACAGGGGAAAACATTTCAGTATAACGTTTCATGTTTGGCATACACATTAACATTGTTAACAAATTCCTTAAGGTGGATTATTCTGGTCTTTTGTATAACCAAGTACAATAGCACCACCAGTGGTCATAAGAAAATACACAGAATGGTATGAAGAAGAGAGGCTGGGTCTGATTTCTTTCTAGCCCAGAGTGTAGATTCTTGGAGCCTATCAGTGACAGTCGTGTCCGCGACAGTTAAGGGATTATAGTTAGGATTAGGAGGAGAAAAGTTGACAGGCTAAGGAATTACACAAAAGGACAGATAATGGAACCGATAAGAAGAGATAACTGTAATGTTTTATTTAATGGAAGAGTTACAAGTTTTCTGTTTACTATGTTTAGTATTTGGGGGAAAGACAGCATGAAGCCATTACCGGCTTTAAATCACAAATGTTGTTGATCTATCTTTAAGTGTGTGTGTGTGTGTGTGTGTGTGTGTGTGTGTGTGTGTGTGTGTGTGTGTGTATGTAATAGTTCACATTGTTCTTATTGTGCCATCAATTAGACCTCATAATATAATGCACTACTCATCCCTAATGGTTTCATTGATTTTAGCCCTCCCATCAAATAGCCAACACTGTTCCATAGATATAAAAAAAACACATCCCGGCCTTTACTATCCATTTTTTTACTATTTATAATTTTAAACTCTTGCTTTTTTGTTCTTCTATACTCTGGCCAGATGTAAGAAAGTTTCATTTGAAATTCTTGTTGCATGCCAAGTTCTAAACAAGTTAGACCTACGAGAGCCTCCTATTGCCTTATCCAGCAAAGGGCTTGAATCTTTTAGTGAAACCAACAGTTCCTGTAAATTTATTATATTTACCCCAGTCTCTCTGCTGGTGAATCCCTCCATCTTCTCCCTGACATCAGTAACTGCTCAACAAAGGAGCTAATGAAGCAGAGCAGAGGAAATTTTTTCCTGGTAATTAAGAAAAATGAATGGAGGTGACATAGAGGCTGCTGCATGCTTCATAATTGTCCTCTCCTCTATATCTTCCTCCTCCATTCTTCCTTTCTCCATCTGTAACTGTCTTCTCGGTGACCTGCTGCATCATACCTATGATGAATGCATTCTGAAAATTTTTTTTGGGGGGGGGGTGTAAAATACATGCTTCACAAATATTGGATTATTGTGTCTAAATGAATGGCAACTTAAGAAAAATAAAACCATATAATGTTTAGTCTTCTTTGTTTTTACCCTGATTGACAGAATTGATTCTAATCAGCTTCCTCTCTCTTCACATTGATGGCCCCTCCAACAGTCAGCTACGAATTGCAATTTGGGCTTCTCCTTCTTGCAAGATGAGTTTGCAGCATATTGATTGTGCTTACAAGAGGTCTCAAAGGATTTCTGGTCACCAAAATGAAGTAATGTTCTCCAGACAAAACAATGCCTGTTAAAGAGTGCTACTCAGCCTTCAGCTCTGCTAGGCATCTTATAAAATAGTTCAGATATTCAGATAGCAGACTGTGAAATATACAAATGTGTGAATGACTGACACCTTAAAATGTATACGTTTAGGTTGGCATTCACGATGTGAGATAAGTAGGAAACGGGCAAAACTTTGTACATGTGTAACCTACTTGCACCCTGTCTTGTGCCCGATGCTCCCTGGGATAGGCTGCAGGTTCCCTGTGACCCTGAAAAGAGTAAGTGGTAGAGGATGGATGGATGGATGGATGGATGGATGGATGGATGGATGTATAACCTGTGAAGGCTACTTGTGAATAATTGTACAGGCTAAAACATTCCTAGCTATCTGAAACTCAGCATTACTATTATGAAACCATTATAGTTGAGCCTTATATCAAAGGCCTTATGTCAAAGGCATAAAATGATTGCATACAGATGTAAAAACATACCTTGAAATACGTGTGTGTGTGTGTGTGTGTATATATGTATGTGTGTGTGTATATATGTATGTATGTGTGTGTGTGTGTGTGTGTGTGTGTGTGTGTATATATATATATATATATATATATATATATATATATATATATATATATATATATATATATATATATATATATATATATATAGACTGCACTATTAATGATTGCTACTTTTTATCAAGTTTTTCAAGAATGCAATCATAGCATATCTCTTCAAAATAGGCAAGGTGAACAGAAATGCTGCACTTACTGGTAGCCATGTCTTCCATTCAAACCACACAGAACTCACAGTTCTGACAAATGTCCCTTATGTAATTATTTCAATTAAACAATGTCTGCTAAGTTTATTTACATTTAGTTTATACTCCAAAGGCATATTGAAAAATCAATGATAGAGAGGATAATCTGCCTTTTAAAAAAGGTTGGTTATTACTAGAGCTGCAACAACTAATGGATAAAATCGATAATAATCGATTATGAAAACCGTTGTCAACGAATCTCATTATCAATTAGTTGGTCTGCACACGGCACGGGGGAGATTTACTCATTTACTTCTGTTCCAAAAACATGCTAAGGAGAGTAAATACTAAAGTTGTGTCCCAAATGAAGTACTAAACAATTACACTATGCAGTGGGTACTATGCCGTCTACTGTATTAATTTTAGAAGGGCAATATAAACTCAAATAGAACACTAGCGATTTTTTTTCTAACTGGAAGTATAAGCTGCTTCCTACTCGACAGCGCATGACGTCATACGCACGTAATGCGACGCCGCTAGCTTTAGCCTAATACCCAGAGTCACCAACAATGACTTTCTTTTCTCTCAATGACCATAAGACGGAGGCGAAATCATCGATTGAGTGAGGAAGAAAGTCCTCTAAGGCAGTGGAGCATTTTATATTAAACACCGCGGAGAAGATTTCTAAACTTTATAAAGCAGAGTTTGTGGTGCACGAGCACGACAGTGATGCTGTCGCGAATTGCTTAAAAGGTTTAGTTTAATTTAATTTTATTGACATTATATGCTGTATCAGTGTAACTTCTGTTGTTTATTATAACGGAAGTGATTTATTAGTAACAAGGCCACGTTGCTCCTCATGCTCGGTGTAGATGTGATGATACAGAGTGAGAGCGCGAGTAAGATCTGATATCTAATTTGAACATTATGGTCAAAAGTAAACACAAGTAAAATAATATTCCTAAAGGCAGCGAGTAACAGAAACCACAAGGTGCAGTGAAAGTGAGATTTTACTATTAATTTAGAACCGTAGTTTAATTCCGTGCTTTTTGTGCATCCATAAAAAATAATGCATATATACTATTATATTCTATATATAATAGTATATATGCATTATTTTTTATGGATGCACAAAAAGCACGGAATTAAACTACGGTTCTAAATGAATAATATATATTCTGGTGTGTATCTGTATGTATTGGGTTCGTTGTATTATATAATTAGACAAACAGTTGTGTAAAGTTTTAGTCTGAAGTTTATATTTGTAACACTCTAACTAAACTAAAAAAAGCGGTACTGACAGTTTGGGCCCCCCCCCCAAATTGGATTAATTGATTAATCAAAAACGTGTCCTCTAAACAGGCCCAGCCCCAAATTCCCTTAACAAGCTATCAGTGATAAGCTGTGTAAATTGACCTTCTGCACTAGAAAGACCCAACTTCTCATTGATGCTGCTTTTGTTCTGGTTCTAGAGGTTGACCAATTGATCAGTTTTGCCAGTTATTCATCACCAGGAACTGTTTGCTGGAACTATCTTTTTTTGGCAAAAATTCACACCGATAGTTTCCGTTTCACACCGTAGCAGCCGTTGGGGGAGCGACTAAGAAGGGTTGTTGTTATTTGAAGTGTTTTTTCATTCATTTTGGATGTTTCTATTTTTATTTGTTATTTGGACTGTTACTTTTGGTTTAGTTTGGATGCATATATTTTATTTACTTTAATATTTATGAATAGTTAATACATATAATCATATTTATTAGGGATGCACCGAAATGAAAATCCTTGGCCGAAGCCGAAACCGAATATAATGAAAAACTTGGCAGAAAGCCGAAGGCTGAACACGTTGTTTTCCATTTATTTTGCCATTTTTTCACCATTGCATAAATTAAATAGTCAAAATGTGCTTTTTATTATTTTGTCTTGCTTTTCAAAGTAAAAAATTCAATTACAAAAACTACAATTTCAAAATATTTATTTAACACTGAATAATTTTTTTTTCATTCTATTAGCATAGGCTACAAACAAGGCATGATATAACTAAATAAATAAATGAGTAAAATAAAAATATTTTGATGTGGTCATCTTTGAGCCCCCCTTGAATAGCCTATGTTAGGCCTATAACTGACTGCTGAAAGAATGGAACATTCAGAAGCCTACAACATAAAAGTGCATTAAAAAGTACATTGACAAGAGTGCAAAAATTGGTTCTATACGGCTGATTATATTGGGGATATATACCGCTTGCGTCCCTGTACACCTCGCGGAGTGTTATAGTATTATGCTTACATACTCTAATATCTAACGTCTCGTAACGTGACGGAAACAAAACAAACGCACAGTAAACATCCAAAGAGCACGTAGCTCGTGCATGCGCGCGCCCCTTCATCGAGGTCGTGACAGTCGCGCGTCTCACTCTGGTTGCTACGCTATTTGGTCGCGTCATCAAACACGTCATTGTTCGGTCAAATTTATCCGGCCGTTTCACTTGTTTGGCCGAACACTAAAAGTCCTTTTTTTTTTTTTTTTTGCTATTTTCGGCCGAATAATTTCGGTTGCCGAACATTCAGTACATCCCTAATATTTATATATTTATTTAATTTAAAAAGGGAGGGTACATTTAAATGGTACAGTAGGAGCTGTTTATTATTGTAGTAAAGTTCAGCAATATTTTACTTTGAGTGTTGTGTTTTCATTAAGTATTAATTTCAAATCAGTTGATTAATCGGTTATCGGAAGGTACTACCCAGCTTAGCTATTGGTAAAATCCACTTGTCGACCTCTACTTGATTCCACAAAAGTAAAAAATAATCCACTTGTTAACAGCAAATAAGATTATGTGGATGCCAAATAGTTTGCCTCATTTTATGTATATTTTCTACTATACTTTTATTTTATTTAAGTAACTTATTTCCTATACATTACATGAATCATACTTTCACACTCCACAAAACACCAGGAATTACTAAATGTCTTTTGTCATAACAGTTACAGGAGATAATAATAATGATAATATTTTAAAATGTGTAGCACAGTTCTAGGGATGTGGGTTTTTGTGACTCATTTCTAACTGTATCACATTATTTTTTTTGCAGTTATTTGCATTTTTTTTCAGTGGTCAATACCTGCATTACTTACTGTTAAAATAACAAATAATTAGCAATGAATATCCGTTTAAACAAATTCAATGCGGATTAAATTTCTGTTCATGCTTCAATTGTTGACGATGCTGGAAAGGTTTCATCAGCACAGTTTGTGAATGACTAATCACAGCTTCTTTCTATGCTACTTATAGTATGTCATAAAACAGCTGATGTATAATGTCTTCTGATGTTTTCATCCAATTAGAGTATTGAATCAACACAGTGGGAACCTTATCTCCAAGTTCAGGCTGAGGACCATGTTAAAACCAACCCTATTAGCCTTGTATAACTGCAACATATTCAATTTGATTCAGGAATCATGTAGTAAATAGAAAGATTTTTAGTTAACAATTTCAACCATTTGGTTATCACACATAATTGATGTAATCGTCCTGACCTGACCTGGTTTTACAAAAGTAATACTGTTAATTTTGTTACTTTGCAGTTATAAACGCGGTGCCATTGTGTGAGGAAAAATGTCTCTCAATGCATTTCCATCAAGCATAGTATCAGAAAGCAACATGTAGCAGTTGTGCTATTATCCAGCAGTTTGACAGTCTTGTGCAGCTGTGTGAATCATTCTGCCTCTGAATTGAAATCTACAGGTCCAGAGGTGCCATTTGAGCACACTGAGGGAGGTCTAATGATGCCTGTAATGCTGTTTATGGTGGTAATAATAGTAGTAATACTGAAATAATGACAGTGCTCAGTGTAATAGTAGTTCATCGTGTGTAGCGCAGAGGTCTTCTGCGTGCAAAGATTACTCTGTCATTGTCCCAGCGGGTCGCAAGACTCTCAATGTTCAGCTCTATGATTTGGCGCGTTCAAGTGTGGAATCCAATTGTGTGAGTGTGTCTGTGCTTGTGTGTGGGTGTGGGTGTGCTTGTGTATGTGCGAAAAGATCTCTTATGTAGCATGTAATATGACGTGTTTGTGTGAATGTTTTATATGTTATGAGTGTGTTGGTTTATAGAGATGGTGAAAAATCTTGCACAAATATACTTTTATGGTCTTCAGTACTAATTTTAAATTGTTATACTGAAATGGTGTACTTCTCTGTAGGTGTGTGTAATGTGCACTCACATATTATATACTATTCACATAAATAGTATATTAAAATATACAATCAACAGATTACAATCAAATGTAAACATACATATACTATAATATTATACCACAGCACTGTTGAATTCTCAGATTTGATTGGTCAGAAGGTGTTTAGTGATTAGTTGGTGATTAGTGTTCTATAACGGCACTGTTTTGACACAGATTTATATTAATTCGCTCATTCTAATTCATTAAGTCTAATAAGCCTCTACGTTTCTAAGCATAATAATAAACTGATTTAAAAAAAAGAGAAAAATGTAGAATTGTCAATGTGGTGAATGTTTCTGTGAAGCATTTATGGAATGCAAGTTTCTTTAGCATTTATGGAAGGAGTTTCAGGTGTCAGTGCTTTGTAAAGGTTAGTAAGATTCTCAGCATGGGAACGTCTTCAAGACAGTGGACTTTACACCGAAATTTCTGGTTTCTCTGTGACATGACATGATTGCATTTTTTTTTCCTCTTATTAATTTAAAGAGAGAGAAAAGGAGAGAGGCTGGTGAAGGAATGGCTGTTCATAGCTGCTATAATGTACGTGATAACATTCTGAACATGCTCTGTTATATATGCCCACCCAGAGGCTGCCTTGTGCACCTCTCACCTTTCTTGTTCTAACAGTGCCTATGGGCTTGACACACTGCCACCCTGTAATATTGCACACCTCTACATCTACTTCCATCCTTTACCTGACAAAACAAATACTCTAACAGCACACCTCAGGATTCCAGCAGTACCCAAAGTTAGGATTTATAGCTCTCAGGGTTCAAGAGTTGCTGGTGCATGCATTTAAATAAATTTCTAAACACTTTTTTTTTTTTTTTTTTTTTAACACTAAAAGCCAGGATACAAGAGGTTGGTCAGCATCATATAAACAAGCTGTTGCTGACATTGCATAGTAGATCTTTTAAGGTGAGAAAGGAGATGGAGGGAGATAGTGAAAGATGGAGAGCTAATTGTGTATTCAGGGCAGAGTTACTATTTTATAACAGTGCTGCTATTTGTCCCACATTGCTTGTTAGGGTGTGTGGTTTCTAGTAGGAGCTTCCACACGTGGAGGCTCTAAAGTAATTTACGACGTGAAGGCCTGATTTATGAGATTGTTTTTCTGCACATTGAGGGACAAGAAAGATAACAATGTGTTATTTATAAGAATATAAATCATGTAAGTGGGGAAAAAAGCAAGCATACACCTCTTGTTTCCTGTCTATATATTAGCAACTGTAATGAATATATTCTGCATAATATGCAATTGATGGTACACTAGTTAGTCTTCACTGTTAAGAATAAAACATGGAAGGATCATTTCTATGTGTTTGGAAATGTGTCATCTATAATGCTGTGTTTCCTCCTCCTCACCCCAGCTTTCTTGTTATTTATTTATTTCCACTTACTGCTGTTGAGAGCCTGTATATTTCCAGCCATGGGGATAATGCCTGCAAATAGATTTATTAGCCAATTTTGTAATCATGACAAGGGTAATGTGCATGTCAGTCAGTGTTGGAGAACGGAGGCAACAATGCGTGTGCTGCGGGGATGGACAGAGCTACTCGGCATTTAAGAGAGACGATATCTACTCAGGCTGCAAATACGGTAGGTAGAGATCAAGAAGTTATTAATTAAAGTTACACCAGTGTCGCACATGTGAGAGACCAAGGGGTAAATGAAAATGTAGTGCTTCATGGCCTCAACAGAAGGTGCACTGTTAATGAAACAAAGTATATGCCAGAGTGGCGACACTGCAGCTTTGTTTTGGATTTGTCATCATATTGAGAGGTCATAAAGATGACAAACTTTCACAGACCAGATGCGCCCTTATCTGATGCCGTCATTCTGAGCATAGACGTTGCATTTGGCCTTGTTGCCTTCTGTATCTTACTCTTTCTGATATGTGACGTATATAGCCCAGGGGATTAAAAGAACATTAGGTTATAATGTTTTATATCACAACTCTGACTGTAGTGCCAACTGTAAGGTAAATCCCAGGTTTATATTAAAGAACTGTGCTCTAATGCTGTAGTATTCCTTTGAATAGTAATAGTAAAATGTACAGTTGATGCTTGACGTAATCTAAGGAATTAAAAGCCAGTGGATAGCATTGTCTCCTGACAGCTCCAGGATCCCTGGTTTGAGCCTGAGCCGGGTTAACACGTGTTTCTGTGCATGTTCTCCAGTGTCCGCATGGGTTTCCTCCAGATTCTTCAGATTCCTCCCACCTTCCAAAAAGGTGGACTGGCTGAGACAAATTGTCCCTTCTTGTGGGTGGGTGCGTGAATGTGTGTGCATGGTACCCTCTGATGGACTGGCATCTTATCCAGGATGTATTCCTACAGTAGCTCCTGATCCATGGCAACCCTGACAAGGATAAAGCAGTTCCTGAAAGAAAATTGTTATTTAATGTAGACGAACATATAACCACTGATATGGTGAGGCTGTCTATAAAGAGATGTTTAGTTAACTTTTTTGAAAGGAGTTTCCAATGTCAGCGCTTTGTAACATTCAGAGGTAAAGCTGTAATTGTAAGTTTTCTACCATGGTAAAGTCTTCAGGACAGAGGACTTTGTACTTTCTGGTTTCTCTGTAACATAATGTTTTTGCAACTTTTTCAGAGAGAAAAACACAGAAGCTGGTGAGGGAACAGGTGTTATACAGTAGTTGCTATAATGGAAGTGATAACAGGAACTAACTTGTCTTTGGATGTTTCAGCAGCATTAAATGTAACTATAAACCATTAAAGAGTATGTGTTCCTTGACAACTTATATATATATATATATATATATATATTTTTTTTTTTTTTCTATAGCAGCATGCTCCATCATATTTTATTCCTTACTTTTATAGACTTATAATTGACAGGATGTTTCCTGTGAGTTTTCATTATGATCTCAAAATAGGTTACCAACAAACTGACTGGGTCATATTGCTTTTTCTTGCAGTCAGCCTTGGTCCTTGACCGAGTCAGAAACATCTTAACGATTTCTTTGAAAATACAGACTTTGGACAGAACTATTCATCTTAGATTGTACAATATCTGTAAATTTTTGCTTGCCAATTTCTGCAGGGGACTTTTGGGGTTTTTAAGGGATGCCTGCAATCTCAACATTCCTGCGAGGTCCAAAGGGGCTTGTTAGAAGCAGGTTGGTGCTGTCAAAATATTTATAGGGTTTGAAAATGCTGGACAGGGACAAAAAAAGAAAATGCACAGCATACTCTGGGGGCTATCATGTGGATAACACTAGTGAAAAAGGGGCTATGGTATAGAGGGCACCATCACTTGGTAGGTGATTTATGTAATAGATCACAGCGATGTTAAGGCAATGAAGGTCATCCTGCAAACTGTCTGGTAATGTGCTATTACATAGAGTTTAATATTAATTACAGTACTTTATGACATCCACAGATTTAAGAACTTGCTCTCCAGTGGAGCTAAACAGGACAGTGTGTCTTACATAAGAGAAACTGGGACAAAGACTTACACTATAATATCTAGTGCACTTTAACTATACATATTTAACACCCTCCCCATAGAATAATTTTTTATAAAGCCCATATTTGCTTTGATACCACGTTACAAAGGCAATGAAACCGAAACATACAAAGAAATGGAAAGAAGGTTCACACTGTACTACAAAAAATGATTAAGAATAAGCTTCAAAATCACACAAAATTCACCACAGTTGTAAAGAGTGCAATATTTGAGTTACTATAGACTTACGGTCAGCTCAAACCGGGCTGGAGATTCTCCTCTGATCTCTCCCGTCAACAAGGTGTTTCAGTATGCAGGCCCTCCATTCACAGGATTTTTTTGTTTTGTTTTTTGTTTTTCCACCAGTCTGTGTAAACACCAGAGACTATGTGAAAATACCAGGAGATCAGCAGGTTCTGAAATACTCAAAGCAGCCCTTCTGGTACCAACAACCATACCATGATTAAAGTCACAGAGATCACATTTTTCCCCATTCTGATGTTTGATGTGAACATTAACTGAAGCTCTTGGCCTGTATCTGCATGATTTTATGCATTGTACTGCTGCCACATGAATGGCTGACTGGAAAACTGCATGAATGTGCATGTGTACAGGTGTTCCTAATAAAGTGAATGGTGAGTGTATATGGCAATATCGATATTCTTTGACAGATGGACAGATTTGTCAAATGAAAACCAACACTTTTGAGTGTAGCATTGTTTGTTTCTGAGTACTTTATTAAAGCTATTGTATACAACTTGGGGTCTCTCAATAGCTCATTCTTCTGTCAGTTGAGCAGACTGAACCATTCTGGGATCTGCTGGATCCTGGACAGGACACTGGTCCATTGCAGGGCATTACACAAACACAGTCTGGAACATTTCTTAATTCATTTGTTATCATACAAATACAATACTCATCCAGTGAATTGAGCTTTGATTGCTTTATTTATTTTTTTCACATGTGGAGACTCTTTCCAGTTATATAGTAGTTTAAATTGGAGTGCATTGCTTTGGTCTCAGCTGTGTCCTCTGACATGAGTGTACTTTGCCCTAACCTTTTTTCTAGTGGATTTAGCAGAGGAGAGCTTGCCCCAGTGATGACCGCCTTGCCTAATGGGAATCTTCTGGCTGAATGAGCCTCTCGGCAGGGATACACAGATCTGCCCAGCCAGTGCTCCAGCTGTGGCGCTGACATAGAGAAAATGAAGTGCTCTGAACAGGAAAGCCATGTTTCAGAGAGGATGGTGGGTGGGGGAGGTTCGGTGCTGGATAGGAAGAATATAGATCGTGGTGAATAGCAGAGTATGGGCCATGGCAAAATGCCACTCTGGGAGATTTAGGATGATGAGACAAGGTGTTGTTCATCTCGTAGCTTTGATTCTGCAGCCCTTCGTGGTTGTGTCTTGGCAGTGGCTCTGAATTGGTTGGTTTTCTCACAATGTGGTGCCCAAGTTTTCAGTGGTTCAGATTGAGCCTCTGTAAACACTTTACACAATAGCCTCTTATGTTGCTACAAAACATTTTCTGGTTGTTGCTTATGTCACTGGTTCAATATTTTAAAAATTTAGCTTTTTAGGATCTCTGAATACAGTGCCTTGTAAAAGTATTCACCCCTTGGTGTTTTTCCTCATTTAATGTATTACAATCTGGAATTAAAATGTATTGTTATTTGGATTTCATGTAATGGATCTAACAAACTAGTCCAAATTGTTGAAGTGGAATGACAGAATACTTAAAATAAATAAATAAAAACTGAAAAGTTGAGTGCATATGTTTTTTCACCCCATTGTTATGAACGCCCTCAATAAGATCTGCTCCAACCAATTAGTTCAAGTTCAAGTGGCTTTATTGTCATTTCAAACATATACAGCTGGTACTGTACACAGTAAAACGAAACAATGTTCCTCCAGGACCATGGTACATAAAAGAAGACACTAACCACATGAGACGACACCGAACTAAATATATTCTACTCATTTTTACATAAAGTGCACGTGCAAACGTGTACGAACATCACAGGCAATACAGTACTACAAATTAAACAGGTCAATAGGCACAGTAAGTGATAGTGTGGGGCTGACCAGTACACAGTTTTAGTGTGGAAGTGTCCGACATAACAGGTAGTGCAAACGATAGGTGCCAAAGAGTATCACTATAATTTAAAAAATGGTATAAATGTAAACATATCATGCTATGAATCAGTATTCAGCAGATTAGCTTATACCAAATGGACATGGCAGTTATTGGAGTAGCAGCCAGGTAAAGTGTGTAATAGTGACAAGAAATTAAATACTATATTTTATAAGTATAGTAGCAGCAAAAATGCAATAGAGTCAATGCAGGAAGGTGCAAATATTGCAGTGGGAGTGGGATGGTGTTCAGTTCAGAGTGTGTGTGTGTATATGTGTGTGTCAGTCCAGTCTCTGAGTATTGAGGGGTCTGATAGCTTGGGGGAAGAAACTGTTACACAGTCTGGCCATGAGGGCCCGGACGCTTTGGGAACCTTTTTCCAGACGGCAGGAGGGTGAAGAGTTTGTGTGAGGGGTGTGTGAGGTCATCCACAATGCTGGTGGCTTTGCGGATGCAGCGTGTGGGGTAAATGTCTGTGATGGAGGGAAGAGAGACCCCAATGATCTTCTCAGCTGCCCTCACTATCCGCTGCCCTCACTATCCGCTGCAGGGTCATGCGATCCAATAAGGTGCAATTTCCTAACCAGACAGTGATGCAGCTGCTCAGGATGCTCTCAATAGTTCCTCTGTAGAATGTGGTCAGGATGAGGGGTGGGAGATGGGCTTTTTTCAGCCCTTGCAGAAAGTAGATATGCTGCTGGGCTTTCTTGGCTATGGAGCTGGTGTTGAGGGACCAGTTGAGGTTCTCCATCAGGTGAACACCAAGGAATTTGGTCCTCTTGATGATCTCCACAGAGGAGCCGTCGATATTCAGTGGAGTGCTCTCCTAAAGTCAACAATCATGTCTTTTGTTTTGTCCACGTTCAGAGACAGGTTGTTGACTCTGCACCAGTCCGTTTGCTGCTGCACCTCCTTTCTTTATGCTGACTTGTCGTTGTTGCTGATGACACCCACCACGGTCGTGTCATCGGCGAACTTGATGTGATGGGAGCTGTGCATTGGTGCACAGTCGTGAGTTAGCAGAGTGAACAGCAGTGGACTGAGCACACAGCCCTGAGGGCCCCCTATGCTCAGTGTGGTGGTGCTGGAGATGCTGTTCCCGATCTGGAATATGATTGTGTGGTTTGTGTGCATATATTGTGGCACCGCTGAGCAAGTTCTGAAATTTTGTAGTATTTCAATGCAATGACAAAAATGTTTCTACCTATCTAAGTAGTAAAATACTAAAAAGGCAATAGTGCAAGAGAGCGAGTAGCAGCAGGTCATTGATAAAGCAGTTTGGTGACCATTTCCATGACTAGCAGTGATCATGCTACCCTGATGGTGGAAGGTTTTTAGTACTGCTTACGAGGCTAAACCTTGTGAACCTGCATGTGGCTTTGAAAGTGAGATTGACTGCCAGGAATTAAGTGGAGTTAACAGCCCACATACAATCATTCAGGCTTTTAGGGAGTACAAGGACTCAAAGTTCCAGAAGGATTGTGGCAGTTGTTGGCTACTGTTTAATACCATGCCAGTCTTGAGTGGCGTGTGAGCGGGGTTTCACCAACATGAATCTCATTTTTATCTTGCAGTGTGAAACCCTTCTCATCCCCACCATTTTGTCTCTGATGTTTTAGAACATCGTGGGTCCGCTGCTTAAAAGTTCAATCCTGAGCCATTTATGTGCTCATGGATACATAAGGGACACATGGAAAAGTAGGAGGACAGAGAAATTACAGCTTTGTGGAATATTTTGAGTTGGGTAAGATGCTTTTTTTCTTGATTATGTTGTGCAGTTAATGTTAGTTTATTGTAAGTAGATCTACTGTATGAACATAGCTTTCTTTTCGAAGTGCTTTGGGCAAATGTGTTTTTTAGCTATCTGAGGTGAGAGCACATAAGTTGATAGAATGTGCAATCCATAAATGTTCCCTTTGTGCTGAGAATACTCACTGCTATAAACTCGTTACTTCGCTGTACCAATGTGATCAGTTACATAGGCCTACCTATCAGCATTGAATATCGTTGCCTATGTGAGATTCTAGAAGCACTTTTACGTGTCTGTAAGTCTGGGGACCGGGACCTTTTGCATGCCTCCCAACCTGCCGGATCACTACTGTCTTATTGTTTTGGGACCTGCAGATTTACAAATTAAGCAGTGCTTAAAACACATGTTTACTGGTAGGCTGTAAACCTTCCCTACTAGACAATGACTGTGACGTTTGTGTTTCAGTTGTCTGTCAGTATCCAAGTCAGTTAGTGCTAATCACTATGCAGGTCTTCTGCTCAGATATCCCACCATCAATAAAAGAAATGAAAACAACTCCCAGGATGTTGATTGATTGTGTGTGCAAACAACTTTTGCCGCTGCCTTCTTCTCGGTTATTGAAAGTCTGATTTTCACTTCATGCACGGTTTAGGGAAAATTAGCTGTTTAGATTAATTTATTGAATTCTCCACCACTGTATTTAAGGTAAATTTAGATGGTTAAATTTAGATTTAAATTCTCCACCAATACATCTAGTAAAGCCTTAGCTTCCTAGGACTCTTCATTTGAATTGAGGGAATATTGCCAAAATCAAATAACAACAGCTAACTAATTTGTCCACCAAAACTCTTAGTGAGGCTGTGCACTGATTCTGAAAGTTATTACTATTGTGACCTTTGATAGTAACACCATATTGTGATGACACAATATTTCTGAGCAGGGTAACGAAATAAGCAAGTTTAGATCTTATATCATGAGCAAATGAATCGCAGGCTAATGAATCACTCTAACATAGATGAGACTTTATTACACTATTCTATGACACATAAACAAATCAAAATACTACACAAAGACTATTCTAACACAAATACACACATGTGCACACATACATACACACACACTGGCATGACCGAGAGAAATAGACTTAGAGTACAACAGAGGCGAAGAAGAATGCTAGTGTTTTGGCTAATGTTAGTTTCAAAATAGACTCTGAACTGAGCGAACCATCAATGTATTATGAGGGACCCAAAACTGATTGTAGGCTGTGGATTCCTAAGTACTGCACCAGCTTATTAAACGTGGGAAAGATGTGTACTTGATTGCCGTAGTTAGTGAAAGATGAGGCGTGCAATGTCGTCGAAGCTCAGGAGACCTGGTTGAGACGATGATTGGCGATTGGATGGAGTCATTCACAGTCGCAGGTTGGTTTCAGCTTAAAAGTTTCTTAGGTTAAAGCTATCAGTAATGCTTAAGAAAAGAAAGATGCAGAGGTCTTGAAAACAGATGATGAAACGGACGAGACTAACAGAATGAATCTTCCTCACTGCCAGCCAGCAAGTTCACCATGGCATGACCTTTTAAACCTTGCTAACCGTCTCAGCCCTCTAGGGGTCTTAACCAATTTGTAGTGGTTTTTTGGACGACGTGTTGCAAGTTTGGTCTTTCCCTCCAGCTAATCTGCATAATTTCTGTTAGGGTCCATGCTCATTCAACTTTATTGTTACTTTGTCTTTTATGTTTAAAAAGGGATTTTCGTGAGGAGTTGTTATAATTTGCCGTTCACTAGCATTCCAGAAACGTTATGACCAACATATAGATACCAAACATGAAGTATTTAGCAATAAGGAATACTGTGCCAGGTATATTGGCCTAATACCAGATGATAAAAGCCTAATAGCTACTTTTAGGTTACATATGGGGTTACTATAGTTCACAATACTCAACAGTTAGTTCGTGCAGGATACTAGTAAATATATATGTTAACAAAACACAAGGATTACCATTTTGGATTCTGGACATGGATACATGAATGTCTAGAAATGATAAGTCAATCAATTGTGAGATATGTGGTGTAATGTATAATGGCACAAGAGTATGGCAATGACAAAGTCTATTTTATACTTTTTCACTTTTTTTATACTATTTTTCACTTAATGCTTATCTGGAATCATAAGGGATTAAGTGAACTCCATGCAGGAATGTCTCAGTTCTTCCATGAGGGTTAATCCAGGTAACTGTGAGCAGACCTCCCTTTTGTTTTTGCTTATCTAAGAGGAGGCAGCATTTAAAAAATTCCGGGCGGGTGATCTGCAGAGAGGACGACACATAATCTAGTAGATGATCAGAGAAATGAAGTTCGGAAAGGTATTGCAGAGTCTGTGTCCTTTTAGAAGACTGTATAAACTTAGATTCCAGGGATTTTCACCTTGCTCCAGGATAGAGTTTTATTTCTTAACGCCTTGAGGTTTTCAGGGGTGGTGATAAATTACCAAGAGGCAACATCCTGCCAGATGGCCCTCTACGATGGTCGTTGGTGTTATTCAACCTGGTCTGTAAACACATTAGCTGGGCCCCCTCCTATGGGTGAGTCCATGACTTATTGTTTGAAGGTCTGAGGGAATGTGTTTAGAGTGCCTTCAGTGGAAGGTAGTGATAAGCTGTGAAAAGCTCAATTTTAATCACTCTGTGACTTTATTGGCTGCCTGGTTGTCCTTAAGGTCCTACAACTGACTCTTCATGTTTGTATGATCAGTGTGTGGCACTTAGATATCATGCTGTCTCCATGGGTAGTTCCTCTACTAAGTCTGTGTTTATGGATCATGTTCAGGCTTCTGTTGGAGAACATTGACCCTGCACTCTGAGGTGCCATCCCAGATGCCATCTCTAGTAGCATAGCTCCCAGCTGTCCAGCAGTCTCACTCACTCACTCACTCACTCACTCAGCCAATTCCTCTCCTGTCCTTACGATCATTGGCCAGTGCCTATTTTGGCCTCACTTGTGCCAGCACTCCATAAGATGAGCAATTGAATAATTGTGCATCTGGCAGAGAACAGGTTGGGCAGCACGGTGTGCACTCCAGTGAGAGAAAGCATAGAGAGTAAGAGCTGTGGGAAGTGGAGCAAAAGGTAAAATGTCAAAAGCAAATGGGAGATGGAGTGGCAAGAAAAGGTGACTAAAGAGGAACAGAGCGAGCACTAAAAAAGAGCAGATCTGTAGTTAAGTACTTCTCAGTTGGCGAGAGGCTGTACCAGAGAGTGAGGGCGAGAGAGCCAACATAAATGAAAGGAGAGGGAAAGTGGGCGAAGCAGGCTGCAATTAACATAATTAGACAACCTGCTCTTCTAAGGCATTGACCATATACGTCTTCCCTCATTACATCCTGTAAGCAAATGCGGAGCTTAATGCGAGGCAACATGCTCTCTCTCCATGCTCCATCCATTACCGGAGATGTGGTTAGCCAATCCACACTACTCCCCTCTGAGCCTCACTCACCCGTACCTCTCCACTCTGCCAAGATGAGACTCTCCAGCTCAGTGGCTGCATTAAAGCATTTCCTCATTCCAGATCATAATAGCCCATCTCAAGGGCTCTCTGTCTGCAGCCAAATGCAAGAATTGGGTGCTGCTACAACACAGACTTTGATGCCAGTCCAGGTGTTTGGTTAATGTTGCCTAATTGACTTTGTATTCCAAATGTTTGGTTTGCCAAGCATAAACAGTTTGTCGGCCTGGAATGATTTTTCCAAATATGTGTGCTCGCTTCAGTACCCCAACATTATTTATTTATTTACAAATGCTACATTGTGCAAGTAGACTGAATAATTGGAAGCACCTTTTTAGAATTATTATGTGTTTAGAATAATAATACAAATGCCATCAGACAGGTGTAAATCTCATAATGATCATTTATTATAATAAAATTTAACGATTTATTTATTTTTTTATGCCAAATAATCCCACTGGGTATCACAGCCTCACACTCAGAAATTGCATATGTTCTGATGGTTTTCATAGTTTCTGTAATCTAACAGTAAGATATGCAAGTGCAGGAGTGGATCCAAGACTTTTACAGTGAAGTGGCCAGTTTGGACCCACAGGTTAATTTATTGTTGTGGCAAACTTTGTGGAAAAATTCAACTCTACTTTATCATTACTTACACCAGTATAGTATAGCAAAAGCTCTCTCAATGTTCTCTCTTGTGCAGCAAACATTAAATAACAATATTACAATATTAAATTATTACAGTGATATTAAATGACTCATATGTTCAGTAAAAAAAAGCCATTCATTTAATTATTAAGTAATTAATTAATCACTCATTTGTTATAGCATATATTTCATTTCTGACAAAAACAAACACATTTGGAATTGGTTTTCACCCATGTTTACTCACCTTTCCGATGTTTTTGCTGCCTGCTCAAATATTAGCTCGCAAGATGTTGACTGACTATAAAACATTTGTGTTCAGTAAACGTTTACTACTTCATCACTTCACATCAAACTTTTGAAGTTGTAATGATCTAACCGATTGGCAACCATCCATCCGTCATGAAATCATTCATACAGTGAAATAACAAACATTATTTCTCTTTTGCTGCATTTACATTAACTGCATAACTGCATTAGTTCTATGTAATTGCATAAATTACACCCCCCCCCCCCCCCCCCCCAAACAAACAGACACCTTGTGTCAGTCAGTTAATCTGTTGACTAGAGTTGGTACAGCTGAGTGTCTTTTTTGTTTTGTTTTTTAACAGATTGAAACATACAGATTCAAATTACTTTAGTATGAATATATATTTTTTTGCCTTACAGAAAGAACATGAACTGGTTCCCACTAATATCATTAATTGGCATTACCAGGCTGACACATACAAACATTTAATCACCTTTCATTCAAAGGTACAAATTCAGATGCATCTGTTGCCTCTTGTAACTTTAATGCCTACTAGTGACAGTGGTGGAAATGGCCGAGATAAAATGGCCGGGGGTGGGATTCTTAATTGTTTAACCTTTAGATCTTCTGTTAAAAAAAAAAATCACAAAAATACTCTGCATAAAGAGGTGTATAAAAAGAAATAGGTTTGTTAAATGTAGGTGTGCAACAATTATTGGCACCCTTTTAATCAATACTTCAATACCTCCCTTTCCAAGATGACAGCTCTGAGTCTTCTCCTATAATGCCTGATGAGGTTGGACAGTACATGGCAAGGGATCTGAGACCATTCCTCCGTACAGAATCTCTCCAGATCCTTATAATTTCGAGGTTCACACTAGTGGACTCTCCTCTTCAGTTCATCCTTCAGATTTTCTATGGGTTTCAGGTCAGGGGACTGGGATGGCCATGGCAGGACCGTTAATTCAAAAGAATCTCAGCTTTATCCATATCAAAGTTTCTACTACCGCATCTGTTAAAGTAACTGTTTCTGTTAAGATTTTCAGCTCTGTTAAGTCTCCATTAACTTCCCTGAGGTGGTCCTGTGAGGATGTGCACTGATAGAGAAACGTTCCCATTGGCTGCAGCCTGTAGGTATTATGGCCAATCATGAAATTCAACATTGCACAACCACACACAGAATATCCCCGCTATGCTTATGTGCAGAACTTGCTTTCGTAGGCTTTCGAGTGAATAAAAAATAGAAATCCTCTTCAGGTCAGTCCCTTCAGATCTTGGAGTTGTCGCCACATCTCAATAGCCATGCCGATATTTATTCTCATTTTAGCACGGGCTAAGTCGCTTTCCCTTTTTGACTGAAGGCACTCTGCAGTTTGAGGTTTCTTGGTTTTGACAATAGCTTATTCATCAAATGTCAACCATGATTGCTTTTAGAACTATCCAAATTAAAGCAGCCATTTAGATGACAAGTTAAAATTCTAAGCAACTCTTGTATGGACAAACACCTCACCATTCTCAGCCCCCACATACAGTATAGTAGCTGGCTCTTCTTATTTTTGCTTACGAATGTGATGTAACCACACAAAGGTGTGGTGATGTCAAAGGCCATGCAAATGGCGTCAAACTGACATTTCCTCCAAAAGCCGACCTGACAGCTCAAATTATAAATCATTATTGTAAGCTTACCAGTGCAAATCAGGGTAAGGTTAGGAGACAATTTTGAACACCTGATTTTTTTACATACCTGCTCAAAATTTGATTTTTGTTCACTTTTAATCAAATAAAATTTGATACTACAGTTTTAAGTGAGGTTGTGGATGTTCATATATTTCAAAACACTTTTTTCCATTGTCACCATTTTCTTGTGTGTTTTAAAATGATTGACCAATACTGTGATATTATAAAATATCTCATTCATTCATTCATGTTAATTAACAACTTTTCACATTTTTATCTAGAATAAATTCTATTTTACCTGTCCACATCAATCCATATTAACTCCATTTCCTGGTTATAACAACCTACTTTTGGTGACCTTAAAATATTTTTCTAATGGCTGTTTCAAGTTCAGGTGCCATTATCCCCCATAACTATAGGCAGTTGTCATACCTATTAATATTACAGGCAAATGGCTTGAAATTTACCTTTCTATAACCCGGCACAATTTTGAAAGTAGGTCAGTTACAGAAATTTATATTTCCTTTGCTGTCTTGGAGGCATAAAAATTATAACACAGTCTTACTAAAGAAGGGTTTTGAGTTACTACAAAATTCACCCAGTTAATTGTCATGCAGGTTATACAGTTAATGTCCATTTTTATCTAGTTTTCTGTAGGGCAGTTTTTGATTTCTAAGTTGTATCTGTTCCACTGCATAGTTCTTTGTGAGCTATATTTTTCAAGCACTTTATTATTTCACTTGCAAGGACACAGTGAGGAAGTAGAACAATCATACCAGTTTAGCAGTTATAATTACTTAAAGAAACTGAGGCAGACCTTTTTGTCTGGGAAAATATTCTTTCCAATTAATGCAGTCTCATGTTGATTTGCATGAAAACTACACATTCTGTGTTCTCCACCTGCTGCAATACAGATGACAAACATGTCTCATATGCTGCTTTGTCTGCATCTCCACCTGGTCTATTTGTGCATTTTGATAGATATTAGTCATCTCTTCAAGAACCTTTGAACTGGTCTTACAGAACCATTTCTTGATGACCTTCCATGCCTGTCATGTAGTTGGATTCTTTGTAATCAGGTTCCTAGGAACCAACATCGTTGTAATCTAGCAGTTGTATAACAGCATTAAAATATATATATATATATACAATTAATGCAAGGTTTTGTGGTTAGAGACTGGATGGAAGTACAGTACCGCTAGAAAGTTTATGAACCCTTTACAATTTTGTGCATTTATTTCTGCATAAATTTGACCTGAAATATGATCAGACCTTCATCTGTCCTAAAACTAGGTAAAAAGAATCAAATTAAACAAATGGTGCAAGACATTATAGTTTTTACATCTATTTATTGAACAAAAGTATCCAAAAGTAAATTTACTTGTCAGAAAAAGTATGTGAACCTTTGCTTTCAGTAACTGGTGTGACTGCCTTGAGCAGCTATAACCGAACATTTCTGGTAACTGATGCTCAATCCTGCACAAAGGGTTTGAGGAATTTTGGCCCATTCCTACTCACAGAACTGCATGAGTTGCTCTTTTTAGGTCCTTACACAACATTTCTTTGGGTTAAGGTTTTGACATGGCCATTCCAAAATGTTACATTTCTTCTGCTTTAACCATTTCTTTGTAGACTTACTAATGCGCTTAGGGTCATTGTATTGCTGCATGACCCACTTAAGATTCAGTTTATAGACAGATACCCTGACATTCTCCTTTAGAATTTGCTGGTAAAATTCAGAATTCATAGCTTCATTAACAATGAGAAGCCATCCTGAGAGCAGCAAATCCTGAGGCAACAAAGCAGCCCCAATCCAGGCTACTGCCACCCCATGCTTCGTGGTTGGAATGCAGTATTTGGTTTTTGCCAAATATAACGCTTTTCATTGAAATAAAAATTTTTGGATTTATCTGTCCACATAACATTCTTCCAGTAAGATTCTGGCTCATCCACATGGTCATGAGCAAACTTCAGATGGGCAGTAGTCGTCTTTTCGGAGAGTAGTGGCTTCCTCCTTGCTATCCTGCCATGCACACTGTTCTTGTTCAGTATTTGCCTGATGGACTCATGAACAATCACGTTACTCAATGCAAGAGTGGCCTGTAGATGTTACCCTGGGGTTCCTTGTGACTTTCCGTAATATTATTTGCTGTACCCTTGGACTGATTTTTGCTGGATGACCACTCTTGAGAGAGTAAATGTGGAGCTGAATTTTCTCCATTTGTATATCATCTACCTCACAATGGATTGGTGGAGGCCAGACTCTGTACAAATAGTTTTGTAACCTTTTCCAGTCTGGTGAGGCTCAGCAACTCTTTTTCTGAGGTCCTGAGAAATCTACTTTGATCAAGGCAAGACACACTTCTATAAACCTGTGTGGTGAGGACCAGACTTTGTTCTTGAAATTTTAGAGGGCCAGCTAAATTCACACCTGATTGCCATCCCCTTGATTGAAATAGCTAACTTCAATTTCCCTTTAAATTAAAGGATAATCAGACTTTCACATACTTTTTACACCAAATATATTTAATATTTTAAATTTTGCTCAATAAATAAATGTAAAAAACTAACGTTTTTGCATCATTTGTTTAATTGGCCTCTCTTTATCTAGCTTTAGGACTTTTAGGTGATGACGATCTGATCACATTTCATGTCAAATTTATGCAGAAATACAGAAAAATGTAGGTTTCACAAACCTTCTTCGGCACTGTGCATGTGCTCGATGCGTTTATTAGGACAACCCAGAAATCATAATCAAAGTCCAAAGAGGGTGTCATAACACAGGCAGACAGGGATGAGTAAATCCATTTTCAGAAATCCAGAATAATGTAAGTCAAGGTCAGGACATTGATAATAATGCTACAAGGGACTAGTAAACCATTGCAAAAACTTTTGTAAGAGATTAAAAGTCTGTTTCTGAACAGTTGTTGCCACAGTGAGTAGGGAGTAAAAAAAGCCATGCTTTTTTGCCTGTTGGACAGTGAAAAGCACTCCTGGCCCATAGACATCCAGTAACTCACATTAAACAGATGGATGCCGAACAGGTTGAAAAGTAGCCTGTGGAGTGTAAGACATCAAGATAGAGGGAGATAGTGTAGAGAGAAGATGAGGGAGAGTGACTGAAAGGCTGTCAGTCTCTGGCCCTGGCCCTAAGCCCATCAATCTCTGGTGTTATGTCTCCTCTCAGCCCATGGATACAAGCTGTCATCTCCACTCTCTGACTAGCAACCGATGAGAAGTAGCAGCCATGTTTTCTAATCAATCTGCGACCTAATAGGTCATGAATGAGCAACCCAGGCTTGCCAATAATGCTTTGCGTGGAGAAAGTGAGGCCTTACATTTGTATCAAACCCGGCTGATGTCCTGCTAACCCCCACCACTCCTTACATGTGATTCTTGCTAATTGACATCGCAATAATTAACTCAAGCCTGTGACTCCTGAGTGTGTCCAACTGCACCAGCAACAACTGCTCTTTTTCCCAGTGCCAGTTCATTAACACACCACATTCTCAGCCTTAATTAGAGACAAACTGTGCTCCCTTAAAAAGAATTTTAAGAGAAGAGAGGAAGGCAGAAAGGCAGAGGATTTGAAAGGGAAAAACACTGTGATTCTCTGGAAGATGCAGAAGAGTTCTTGGAGCAAATGTGAGCAAATGGTACAGCTTGAGGAAGGACTTCACAGATACATTCACCCATAAAACTATTTGATGCAAATGGTTTCTAATTAATCGTAAACACATGGCGAGGTCCAGTAAAAAAACGTGCTTTAAAACATGCACAGGGGAACTGGAGATCTACTAAAATGAATGAATTTCTTTCCCCTGAGCTGCTTTCTTTTCAGGCCGAAGATGGAACAAACAACATGTGTTAACTTTGAAGTGAGCTCTGTAGGGGACAAAAATCAAGCCTAATTGCAAACATGGAAAGCTTTTGATCAAATAATTGTAAAGTGAGATTGTTTGGTGATTTTGGTTGGGTTTAGTTCAACTGTATTCTACAAGTATATTGGCAAAAATGTTCTGCATTTGTGACCAGCGTTACCAGATACATGCTTCTTGTAAATGTCATATCCCCTTTTCCTCAAACATAGCCTGCAGTTAGAGCAACAAACCAAGATACTCACCAAGGCCAGTTGAATATAAGAATAGACAAGAGTAAAAGAAAGACTTTCAAATATGGGTGCTAACAAGGCAGCACTGGTGAAAATCAAGTGTTAATTTCTGAAACTTTCAACACAACCAATAATTATCAAGAAAATCAAGAGGAAGTGCCAGAAAGGATCTGGCCAATTACTAGTTCAGACATTACACTTAAAGAATTACTTTAGAATTACAACATTTTTGTCTTTAGTTTAGTTGCACCTACAAAGATTTATTAAGGATGAAATACACTTTTTTGTCTGGAGAAAATTTTGCAGAAGCAGGTTTCAGTTGAAGACAAAATTGTAAAAATTTACCGTCTTACCGATGGGAAAATCAGCTAAAGCATAGCTACGTCTACATTAATTCGGATAAATTTGAAACACACATTTTCTCTATGTTTTGGCCTTCTGTCCACGCTGAGATAGCATTTTTGTCTTGCGAAAAATTCACATTATAGTGTGGACTGAGAAAACGAAGATACTCAAAAATGATGGCATATTCTTAGTCATGTGACACAGCCATGTGACCCATTCAAATCAAAACCAACAAGATGTTGGATGATGGTGTACTGCAATTGTTGTGCCTGCTATCCAGTTAGATAGCATTGTTAAAGTTTAATGTCACTTTCTACTACCTCCAGATTACATTTTTAAATAAATGCCTGCCAGAAGTGATTCAGGCCAAAGCCTCGTACAGTTTTACACGTGCAGTACAGGGATGTAAGCATTTTCAGATGTTTCAGTGTGGACAAGCAATTTTTAGAAAACTTTTGAAAATACCAGTGTAGATGGAGTTTTCAGATCTGGATTAAGGTGGATGTAACCTTCATCAGAAAGTTTCTAAAATGATCATTAATATTACTACCATAATGTGGTTTCATATTAGATGTGCCCAGCACTTTTATACCACCGATGCCTAAACAGAATATTTGAAAATGTTTTCAATCACCTTTATTCTTCCAGGAGTCACAGGATTTTATATCGATGTTTTCTATAAGAACTTTTTTTTACACTGTGTTTTCTCTCCAATTTTGTCATTACCAATTCCCACCCACTAGCTAACTACCTTCTATGCACAACAGCTACCACCTGGGGAGGGTGAGCGCTAACATGTACTTCCTCTGTGACACATGAAGCCATGTGACACACAAACTGCTGCTCAAGCTATGTCAAAGTAGCTCACAGATGCCCATGATTGGCTGGTGTCTCTATAACTGTCAGGGGAAAAAGTGCTACCATCCTACCCAGGGCCAGTTATGCTCTTTTGGACATCTAGTCAGGATTCAAACATGCAGTTGGTGATTTTGAACTACCTTTAAGGGTGAATGAGCATGCGAATGAGAGCGTGTGATATCCTGCCATGGTGTATCCCTGCCTTAAAGCCGAGAGTTCCTGGGATTGTGTCTGCATCCCCTGTGACCCTGACAGGGATAAAACATTTACTGAAGGTGAATGAATGTAACAAGGCTCATTTGTGATCTTAAATCAGGGCCTGCGTGTACTTATGTAAATAACTATGCAGCAAGTTGTGTACCACTGAAAATGGCTTGTATGCAACTCTGCCTGTGTGGAGGAGTCACACTCTTGTAGCCTTATGTTCGAGTAAATGAGCAGATCATATAAATGTCTCATATTGCCAATTATTTATTTTCATAATGCATATTAAACATGCCTAGCATATCTGTACTCTTTAAAATCTGTTGACTTGACTGGTATTTTTCTGCTTGATTTACTTTGCCTTTGAGGTTTTATTCTTTCCTCACCACTGCCTTCTGTATGACTCCTACATATCAGCTAAGTATTTGCTATTGCTGATGCCATGATCATTTGGCCTTGAGGCTGTGGTACCTCAGCCACTCAAATCATTGTTTTGCTTCACATTCAGAAAGCTTCAAAAGACCATTAATCATTAGCCAGTGTTGTATGTTTGTGCATGCAGCAGGACTGTAGCTTATCTACACCTCCTGGCCCACTGTTTGTTTGAAGCATTAGGCTAACTGCCTTGACGGATATAATTAATTGATGAATGCATTTATCCAATTAGTGCTCCCTCATGCAATTAATCAGATACCCCCTAGTGTAAATCCAATGCTGTAGGTCACAGCTAGTCAGTCAGAGGCTTCCAGACCAGGTCTATGATGTATAACCCTCCCCTTGTCTCCCCTCCTCACAGTTCTTGCCTTCACCACACCTGACTAACTCACACATCAGGCTCTTGGGCTTATTTGGATTCTTGCTGAGTCTGAACATTCTTGGAAAAAAATGTTTGCAGGTAGATTATTCGTAGAAAAAAAAAAAACTTTTTTTTTTTTTTTTTTTTTTTTTTTTTTCCCTGTGTACAGGCTTTTGTTTTGGAATAAGAACTGCAAATTGACTAATTAACATGGCAACAGGGTCTGGAAGAATGGTTCTGAAAAACTCATTCAAAAATCAAATTTGTTTTGCACTTATTTGGAGTGAATAAATAAAATCAACCTTTTTATTGCTGCACAACAACAGTAGTGGAAAGGGTCAGAATGACGCATGTTGACAGGTCAAGCAGGTACTGATTACAGAAAAAAACATGCAGGAAAGCTTACAAACAGTTTTACAATTCAACTTCAGAATTTGTTATGCTTCGTCAGTTGAGTAGGTGCTTATATAGAACCAGAAAGAACAACCATACACACTCACCAACCACTTAATAGGAATACATGCACACCTGCTCATACATGCAGTTATCCAATTGGCCAATCATGTGACAGCAGTGTAATGCATAAAATAATGCAGTCAAGAGGTACATTTATTCTTCACATCAGATAACAGAAAGTGGAATAAATATGATCTCATTGACTGTGATGGAAGGCAAAATCAAGTGAGTGGCAGTTCTGTAGGTGGAAATGCTTTGTTTATGAAATCATAGGAGAATGGCCAGACTGGTTTGAGCTAACAGGAAGGCTACAGTAACTCAAATAAGCATTCTTTACAAATGTAGTGAGCAGAGAAGCATCTCAGAATGCACATCACACTGAAACTTGAGCTGAATGGGCTATAATAGCAATCACATCACATGTCACATCTGTCAATTAAGAGCAGGAATTCAAAGCTACAGTGGGCACAGGTCTATCAAAACTGGACAGTTGAAAATTGTAAAAAGACCAGAATATGTTTTGGTAAACCTGTGAGCCCTGTAGCTTCAGATTCCTGTTCTTGGCTGACAGGATGGGAACCCGATGTGATTTTTCTGTTGGTGTAGTACATCCATCTCAAGGCTTGGTGTGTGTTGTGCACAGTGAAATGCTTTTCTGCTCACTTTGGCTGTAAGGAGTGCTTTTTTATTAGTTACTGTAGACTTTCTGTCAGATCAAACCTGTCTGGCTATTCTCTTCTGAACTCACTCATCAACAAAGCATTTATGCTCACTGGATGTTATTTTTATTTATTTATTGTATTTTTCTGCATAAATCCTAAAGCATGGGTGTCAAGTTATTTTTAGGTGATGGGTTGCATTATGCTTAGTCTAATAATAAAAATATATATATTTTTAGAAGTAATATTAATATAAAAAACATAGCACTTAATATTACTAACTGGTAATTGATGGTGGTATTTCTTTTATTTAGTCTTGACAATGTTAATTTTAAATATTACTATGCGTGTAATCCAGGGTGTTTTTTTTTCCATTAAGGATTCTACATTTGACCATTTTTTGTAAGATTGTAGCCCATCATTTGTCAATTTTTTAAGCCCTTATCCTGTTCATCAGTGTAAAGGAGCATTATATGAGAAGAGATATTATTGGGTGATGGATTATTCTTAGCACAGCGATGACAATGACATGATTGTGGCAGCAGAAATGTTGCCATTTTAACCCCTTAAACTCTCAGATTTAGCATTCTTCCTACATACATGAATCTTTTATTGGTTAAAACTGGTATACACTTACTGGCCAGCTTATTTGATTAGACAAGTTTATTACTAATTATTATTTCTGTCTGTGTGTTCTATTTCAGATGGTCTGCTCATTTTCCATCATGTTCTCTTGGAGACTGTAGGAGGCCCACTGTGGATGCAGCTGATACTTTATTGAAGACAGCTATGGCACAACACCAAACAAATCCTGCTCTGTATTCAGTACATTATGCGTTTCCTGCAACCAGAATTTCAGCATCTCCTAGTTTTTATGAATATTTGCATTCAGGACTGTGGCATTTTATTTAACTACTTGTTTCTTTGTTTGAAGAGTGAGCTCCATATCCACATATGGTATGGAACAATAGAAATGGCCTATTTTGACACATTTGTCTTTTAAAAGTTACTAAAAAGTAGACCAACATTACTATCAGCTATGTTTCTTTTACTTGGAAGAGAATCATTGGGATTACTGAGCTTCAGCCTGAAAAAAACTCCTGAACTATTTTACTTGGCTATCTTGATTTCCAAGCATGTCTTTGTGCTCTCATATCTCCCTGCCCAATCCCTGCTTATGCCATAGAGTGTTGGTAGAAGACCTAGAACTTTGTGGCCTTGTACCCAGCACAGCAGTGTGAACTCTTCTTCCTGACACTTGAGCACTCCTGAACAACTGGGTACTAACTGTGCATTTCCGCTGGAAATAATGCCTCAGTCCCTTTCCAGCAGATGCAAGTTTTAAAAAAAGAGAGATAGCTATTGGATGTATTGAACCCAAGCCCATTTTATTAAAGCACATTTACTTGGATTATTTTTCCACACTCAATAGCAACACTGGAAAGAGAAGTTATTCTTGATTGTGTCTTTGAATCTTTGCCACATGTAGAAGACTGAGAGTTGTCTAAAATGGCTGCACGGTGGAGACAAAGGACAAACGCGCTGGTTGTGACTCTCGGAGTGCTGCACTGCTGGGGATTGGGGTCCTGTTATGATGAGAGGACTAGTGTTTTCTCAGAGGACAAATCACTTGAAAAAGGCCCAGTGACCCGTGAAAGAGTGAAGAGAGGATGGGTGTGGAACCAGTTCTTTGTGGTGGAAGAGTACACAGGAACAGAGCCACTTTATGTTGGAAAGGTACGTTTATTAAATATGAAACTTTTTTATTATTATTATTATTTTAGGGCTTTATTTAATTTGCATTGCTCTATGTTAATATTTATTAAAGTCTATTGAAATGTTCTTCGCTACATCTTTATGAAAACTGTGTTTTCAAAACACATTGAATGCCAAGTTCTTACTTTGTGTTTCCACGTGTTTAACCCTCATGTGATACGAAATGCAAAAATTAATTAGGAGAGGTGACTTTATTTGCATAGATGAACAAGAGTATTATTAATTCATATTTCTGTCTCTGTGAAGCAAATACATGAACATAACTACTTAATTTAAATATTTTTAAATTATATAATAATAAAACAAACCAAAAATCCCAATATATTTTTTTTTCAATTATGCAAAAATTTAACATTGTTTTTAGATACAACACTGATGTACTCTTTATATAAATATATTATGTAAATTGGTTGTTATTTTGTACTCTATTACACAATATGACACTTCCATGATCTTCTATTGACATGCTCATCAAGCACCTTTCCATTCATTTACCTGTTTACTATTAAAACTCACCTATTTGCTATCAAACTCCGTTGAAATAAGTCTTGCACCATCATTGTCTCTGATGAATCCAAGCTTTTGTTATCTTCCAGGTTTGATTAGTATTTTGACCCATAGCCTTTTGTTTATTTACATGTTTACTTTTGGTCTTGTCCAGTTTATGTCTGTTTGTTGATCATCTTACCTTTAGCCTGTCTCATGTTTCTAAGTATTGACTAGCTCTTTTGTTTGTCTGCCATATTGGTTTAAATAAAATCAGAATCCCTTTAGACAGTGCTGTCGCTGAAGTGGGTAGCTCCAGGATTTGTTCCTGAGCTTGGATGATTGTCTGTCTGGAGTTTCTGTACTTGTTCTCCCTGTATCCATGTGGGTTTCCTCCGAAAAACAGGGCTGTAGGTGGACTGGCTAAGATAAATCGCACATAGGTATGAATGTGTATGTGCATAGTGCCCTGTGATGAACTGGTGTTCCATCCAGGGTGTGTTCCTTTCTTATATCCAGTGTTGCTGAGATAGGCTCTGGATCCACTGCAACCCTGAGCAGGATAATGCAGGTACTGAAAGTGAGTGAGAAAACATGCACTTACATCTGTCTGCTTGGTTGGCAGCAAAGTTCGTGTCAGTACCAGGGTTGAAAAAGTGCTGAGAAACTATATTTTTTGAAAGTGGAAATATCCAGCCAAAAATGTATCCCACATCAATGTCATGATCGATCAGATTTGTACAAGAAGGAGCGTCTGAAAATAATGTTCGGTAATTAAATTGATCGTCAGTATGCTGCGAATCTGTCAAATGATAAAGCTGAACATGCAACGAATTCAGTGCTTCAGAATTCCGTAAACGACCCTGAAGAACGGAATCCCCAGGATAGACTTCATCTACCTCCCCACCTACAATGACAGAAGTCGATGTTAAATCAGTAGGGTTATCAACACCACAGGAATCTGTTAGAAGAACAGGTTTAATACAAGTGTCAAGGACATTGATTTTGTTCCTGCTAATTGTTATAGTGTCAGTGCAATCGCTAAAAGAATAATAAGGATTTAACAAGTTTACATGACACACTCTAGTCTTCTTTTTCCGATCTGGGGTATTGATTAAATAATTAAGGTCAAAAGTCTGCGAACAACAGTGTATGGTCCCACAGACTTGGCTTGAAATGGTGACATGACAATAGGCAACAGCACAAGTACCTGGTCACCTGATTGAAAAGAATGCACCTTTGCCTGATGAGCAAAAATCCTTTTCATTTGGTCCTGAGCTTTACTTAGACATGCTTTTGCCACCTGGCAAGCTTCAAAAATTCTTCGACAAAAATCACTAACATATGAAAGAACATTCTTTGGTGGATCAGACCTTTCCCAGTCAGCAGGTAGAACAGCCACCGGACCTCGCAGTCAAAAACAAGCTCATTCAAACTAAAAACGGTACTTTCCTGAACAGCTTCCCGAGCCACCATAACTAACCAAGGTAACTGTCCCTCAGTGGTGGAATGAACTTCCAACCTCAATTCGGACTGCAGAATATGCCAGTATCTTCAAAAAACAGCTGAAGACGCACTTCTTCCGTGAACGCCTAACTAACCCCTAAAACGCCAACCCCACTTTATCCTTTATATATATGTATAAAAAATAATAATAATAAATTTACTCTGTCCCTTACACCTCTCTGCACTCTCTACACACTTTGCTTTTCTAAAACTCAAATAAAAGATCTTGTATGGTAGCACTACTTTTATTATTCTCCGCTTGATACATCGCTTTGCTTGTATTCCGTCATTTGTAAGTCGATTTGGATAAAAGCATCTACTAAATGAATAACTGTAAATGTAAGCCAGTCTCCCAGTCTTTACCCATTTGAGTATGACCTCAGTAAAGACTTTAATGTTTGGTGAAATCTCTCCATTGCTCCCTGACTCTGGGCATGAGAAGCACTGGAGAGGTTATGTTTAATATGAAGTTGTTTAAATACTTGACCAAACAAATTAGAAGTAAAGTTACTCCCTTGATCAGACTGAATAATTTCTGGTATTCCAAAACACTGAAATGAACTGAATGAGTGCCTTTAAAATCAGTTTTGCATTTATAGAACGCAACGGGTACACAACTGGATATCTAGTTACCTGGCACATTATTGTAAGCAAATATTCACTACCTGCTTTTTACCTTGACAAAAGGTCCAACACAGTCCACAATTAGATACTCAAACGGCTGGCTGATGGCCGGAATTGGGTAAAGAGGTACCAGTTTTAGGAACTGATTTGGCTTACCTGCAAGTTGACACGTTCGACAAGATTTAATGTATTTAGACACGTTGCAATTTTGGCCCAAAAACCAAACAATTTTTTTTTTCTAACAGTAACATGTCTTTTTAACCCCCAAGTAGCCAGACGTATCAGACAATATTTAAGCCAATGCCCTAATCAACATGTTACTTCAAGTATAGGACTCAGTTTAAAAAGGTAATACAGACTTGAGAACAAAAGTTTCCAACAAGCCTGTACCTCGCAGGATTACTGCTGGTAATTCATCTATAGAATCAATCAATCTGACAGAACCTTCTGTAACAAATGGAGTAAATGCTGAAATACCCGATGTACAATTTCTCTGCATGTTAACCAATGCTGGGGCAGCCACAGCTAAAGTTTTATAGGGGGCGAAAATTTAAACTTCATTTTAGAAGTGTCTCCTTTTGCTTTTAACAATGGACCTTCATTTTTCCAGTCATTTTTCAAATACATGACAATAATTACATGTATTGTCTATCTTTTCCCCAAAAAAAACTGTGCAGTTTCCCCCAGCTGAATCAACAGTTTAAACGCAACAGTTTAATATATTGACCAGACTTACGCCAGGGCTCTTTTCTAACATTTTTCCCTACAGGTTTTATGGCCACAAGAGCTTTTATGAATCAAAAAGAGTTCATCAGTTATAATGGCCACCTCGTATGTAGCAGTAGGTTTAGGCTTACTTCTGCAAGTTGCTACACAATCTGAACCGGAGTTCTTAAATTATTCAAGCACCAGTAACTTCAATCATCTAGTGTTTTTACATCAGAAGCCACACACCACCGATTAAAATAGACTGAGATATCCCATACAAACTAAACGTGTTTGTTTTTCACTCCCCCCACTCCTCCAAATGAAAGGCAGATTTAGTGAAGTTGGTTGCAACAATAAACATTCATTGATATAAATAGAAAAATATTTAAAGCAAGACAACACCACAGTCTGCTAATGTCTGTCCGCTGCAAGAATGTTACTGAATCGAAATAATAGAAAATTAAATACTCAAAATAAATGGCAAAAGCAAGTTAAACTAGAATACAAACAAAAGCCAACGCCAAACACAACGCAACAGAGCGCAAGCTCTCTCCACAGGCCCACAGCCTAATCCTTTATAAAGGGAAGAACAGGTGGACATCATTCTCTTGATGAGCCTCTTAGCCACACCCACCAGCCGTCTGTAGCAGGAAGAGCAGGAGACCTGTCACACTACATTGGATAATAAAATGAAATGATTGGATGGTAAACTGAACCTGCTTGATGTACAGCATATACTCATTGGCTGGATAAGCGAAAAAGAGACCTTTTAGGTTCGTAACAAGTACTTTGGATATTACTTATGTATAGTAGCAATGTACAATTAATCAAGTATTTTCCACCCCTGGTCTGTACATTTCTTAGGCAAAATTAGAACAGATATACTTAGAACTATGTTTTAGATTTCCTTTTACCTTTAGTCTGATCGGATCCAGTGTGTGTGGATTTATTCATTATTCAGGAGTATGTGTACGCTGGACAAGATGGAGCTGATGTCTAAATGGGAAATCAGGCAAGGGGGAAGAGGTGGGGGTTGGATGTCTGGAGAGAGATGATTTTATTAATAAAATTACCCAGAATTATTGCACACCATGAAGCCATAGAACAAGCCAAGACAATTAATAGTGGCTGCTGGTGTTGCTAGACCCATTTATCGCTGAAGGTATCAAATACTTTAATTAGGGCAATATAGGATTAAATACGACCAGCATGCTTTTTATCACCAGTAACCATTTAAAATGCCTTTTTTTTCTCACCTCCGCCTTTCCCTGTGTCTCTATCTTCTGTAACTCAGCAAGGATGCCAAGAATATAGGGTTATTATTCTGCTAATGAAACATGTTTTTTTTTTCTCTTCCTAAATGGTCTCTGTCTGTGCTATGAACTGGCAGTTTTTCTACATACATTTGGATAATGAATTTCCCTGCTCTTCCATGAACTGTTTGACTAACATTACTTAAGCTGTTTTTTTTTGTTGCCAGAAATTACTGTGTATCTTATTTGATAAAGTAACATCCATCCATCCATTTTCTGTACTGCATATCCTACACAGGGTTGCAGGGAGCTTGGATACTATCCCAGGGAACTTTGGGTACAAGGTGGGGGACACCCTGGATATCGCAGGGCACAATTGCACACACATTCATGCACTACAGACAATTTAGAGATGCCAATCAGCCTACAATGCACTTCTTTGGACTAAGGGAGGAAACCAGCATACCTGTAGGAAACATGAAGCAGGGGAAGAACATGCAGACTCTGCGCGCACAGGCGGGAATCAAACCCCCAACCCCGGAGGTGCTAGGAAAGCATAGCAACCACTAAGCCGCACTGCCCCCTTGATAAAGTAACAGTTCTACCTACCTACCTACCTACCTACCTACTTACTTACTTACTTACTTACTTACTTACTTACTTACTTGCTTATTTATTTATTTATTTATTTATTTATTTATTTATTTATTCAGTCTGAATAAATCAAGATTGTATAAATTAATAATTTTAGCAAATCTGTAAGACAGTGATTATTACCGTTATTGATAATGCCCTATTGGACAAGAATGAAAGTGTCAATATTGGGAATTTTGCAGTTTAGCCTATATCCAGTTAACGGGAAAACATTTATGCACATCTCTTCCAACCAAACAGAGTTAGCACAACATTACTTCACTTTGAGAACACATTAACATCTTATCGTCACCTCGCCATTATTTAAATATCTCATTCACTACTCCAGACTTACAATAACAAGGAATATTGTGATTCCTGAACTGAACATGAACATTTTGAATGTAGCTGCTAATACCAAGTTTTTGAAGTACATAAGCCATAAACTCTATGGATGCAGGCTACTTGTCAAAATTAAACAAAAGGGCTCTAGTTTCATGCAAGCACAGGTGTAATTTTTGGACATAATGCATGTCATTATACACTGTACATCATACAGTGCCCTCCACTAATATTGGCACCCTTGGTAAATATGAGCAAAGAAGGCTGTGAAATATTGTTTTTATAAACAGGTTTCTCAAAAAAAAACTTTGTTAAATATAGGTGTGCAACAATTATTGATACCCCTGTGAATGCATATAAGAATAAATATATTTGAAGTATATTCCCATTTATATATTTTTAAAAAAATAGTATACCTGGGTGACTAGGAAAAGGAAATTGTTCAAACATGACTTCCTGTTTCACAGGGGTATATATATGAGGTAACAAATAGGCCAAATTCCCTTAGTCTTTCATAACAATGGGTTAGACCAGGAAATATAGCTGTTGTGTGTCAAAAGGTTGTTGAGCTTCACAAAATAGGAAGTGGCTATAAAAATAAAATCTCCAAGGATCACAGCTGGAGAATTGCAGATGTTAGTTGCGTCTTGGTGTCAGAAAGTCTCCAAAACTACAATCCGAAGTCACCTACATCACCACAAGTTGTTTTGAAGGGTTTCAAGAAAAAAGCGTCTACTCTCATCCAAAAACAAACTCAAGCATCTTCAGTTTGCCAGGCACTACTGGAACTTCAAATGGGATCGGGTTCTATGGTCAGATGAAACCAAAATAGAGCTTTTTGGCAATAAACACCAGAGGTGGTTTTGGCACACACAGAGAGGTAGCCATATGAAAAAGTACCTCATACCCATAGTTAATATGGTAGACACATAAAATGCAACGTGCAAAGTCCCTGCTCTGAAGTGTTGGTGCACACATGGGAATTGTAATGGGGGAATTGAGTTGATTTAGATATAACCATACCTTTGTGATAATGTATTCTATCTTGTTCAACATTTTTTTTTTTCAGTTTCTCCACTCTTCTCCAGGTACCTGTTCATGCCAAAAGGTTCTTAATATTCCAAGATTAAATTGTACCTTGTGCTGTATGATTACCTTCTAATGATCTTGTACCTTATTTGCATGATTGTGCCATAATAATGCAAATACAAATAAACATTATAAAATTCTAACAAGGCACATGTGGGTGTGGAAGAACAAATCCATCCATCCATTTTCCACACCGCTTATCCTACACAGGATCATGCGAAGGACATTTAAACAATGTTTTTTGGTTCATGCTTGTTCAATGAACCATAAATAATTATTGCACATGCACCTGTGGAACAGTCCTTAAGACACTAATAGTTTATAGGCGGTAGGCAATTAAGGTCACAGGTACAATAACTTAGAACACTAAAGAGGCCATTCTGCTGACTTTGAAAATCACTAGAAGAAAGATGTCTAGGGTGTCTGCTCACCTGTTTGAACATTCCATAGGCCTGCTGCAGGGAGGCATGAGTACTGCAGATGTGGCCAGAGCAATAAATTTTAATGCCTGTAATGTAAGACACCTAAGACAGTGCTACATGGAGACAGATTACCATTACCAATTACCATTTGTCCCCCTAGACATGATCAAGAACTTGCAAATGTCATGGTGAAAGAGTTGGGTAACATCTCACAGCAAGAACTGACAAATTTGCTGCAGTCCATGAGGATGAGATGCACTGTAGTACTTAAAGCAGCTGGTAGCCACATCAGATACTGACTGTTACTTTACCCCCCCCCCCCCCCCCCTTTTTGTTCAGGGACCAAACATTCCATTTCTGTTCGTCAAATGTCTCTCAAAGTTGTTCAGTTTATGTCTCAGTTGTTGAATGTTTTTATGTTAATACAGATTTATTTACACATGTTAAGAAATTTGCTGCAAATAAAAGCAGTTGAATGTTGAGTATATATTCAACTTCTTGTCTCTCACAATAGTTCCAACCTGCTTTATCATACACCATTGTGCTGCTACTCAAGATAACTGCAATCAGGTCCCTGAATGTCTACTGCCTTGTTGCCCTCAACACAATGATTACAAAATTCTTTGATAGCTAGTGCTAGCTCACATCAAAACCAGGATTCCTGCCGACCTGGACCTACAGGTGACCTATAAGGCAAATAGATCCACCGTTTCTGCCGTCTCCATAGCAATATAAACCGATCTGGAGAAAGAGAAATTGTATATAAGGATGCTCTTTTTTGTCTGACAAATGGATCTCCAAACCACTCAACATCAGCACATCAATTTGTGACTGTAATATGGACTTTCTCACTAAAGGACCACAGAATGTCAGAATGTACACATACACCTCTTAACACTCTGACAGTCACCACCAGTGTTCCACAAGGATGTGTACTGAGCCCACTACTGTACTCACTATTCACTCACGACTGTGTACCTAATCACAATATGGATACTATTATTAAATTCGCAGATGGCACCACCATCTTCAGTGTAATGTCAGACAACAGTGAGACCTGGCCAGAAAACAATATGGCCATGAATGCAAAACAAGACCAAGGAAATCATAGACTTCAGGGAATTGAACAGGAACACTCTGCCCTCAATATAAACAATGTAGTGGTGGAGAGTGTGGCTGGATTCTATATTCTGGGAGTCTGTGTAACTGAGAACACAGCAACCTCATGGTCAATTTCTACCATAACATTGTGGAAAGCATTACCATATGCTTTGCGAGCTGTACTACTGCTGACTGGAGAGAACTGCAACAGGTGGTGAAGACAGTCCAGTTTATCATTGGAGTGAAACTACTGGACCTAGAAGAAATCTACCCTAGCTGCTGCCTTAACCCTCTTACCCCGTATGGCCGAAAAACCGGCTTGCCCGTCTTTGATCTATTCCCATGAGGACGATAGTCCGGCTTGGTCGTCTATGCCAAATCCCCGTAAGGCCGATATAGAAGATTTACATTGTAAACAGGATTCTAGAAACCGAAACTGATAGAGACGCAATCTCTCCTGATTCAGACCCTGATCCGTCTTCATCTTCAGCATCAAGTAGTGCGACTGACACTGCAGGGGTCTGGAGTCATAACCTGACCATCTCTGTGCATTCGTGAAAACACTACCTGCTGGTCTGATTATCACCAGAAGCATTTTTCGTCATTTCTCTAGTTAAAATTGTGCTCTAAGTTTAGTAAAAACACTGAACTGCTTCATTTTCAAAGTAATATTACACAAATACATTATAATAAGTTGTTTCAAGGCCTAAAAATGTTAAAATTAAAATGTTGATTATGGCCCAGGAACTCAGGGTTGGCTTGCTGTTTCTCTGGGGAATATAGGGTTATGGGATATAATACTGTGGGAACTTAGGGGTAAGAGGGTTAATAAAGCCCTCAGTATCATCAGGACCCATCCCATCCTGGACATTGCCTGTTTGTCCCCTTGCCATTGGGAAAATGCTACAAGTTCATCAACATACACACACACACACACACACACACACACACACACACACACACACACACACACACACACAAGACTAAGGAACGTCTTCCCCAGAGCTGGTCTGTCTAGCCCATCTGGTCTCCTTGTCACACCAAGCTCCCCACCACACACCCTGCCCATGAAAATAAAGGCTGTTAAACAGTCAATGTAGTGCAGTAGGACTCAGGTGACACATACCCCAGTCCTATTGACATTGTTGATGTATCATCCTGCAAAATGGAACATGCGCTAAACCAGCAACTTCCTACATGTTGCACAACATGTAAATATGGTACTACAGACATCAATACTTTATTTAATAGGATTGCACTACCTCATCCTCTCATTGTCTGTTTTGCATTACCTTATCTTTGCATTGACATTGAAAGAACAATATTTACACACACATACTTTTTCCTGCTTCTTTTGTATTATATTCAGTATTATATCATAATATACATAATATAATGTATGTGGCATACTTTTGTAACTACTTGTTGGCCAGATTGCTGCTAAACAAATTTTATGTGCCTGTGTAAGGACACTTGTGTAGTACCCTTTAAATAGAAGTATATATAAGTGTTTGTGTATCAGCACAAACACAGTTAAGCCAAATGGAGTGAACCCATAGTTGGTGGCTGCAGCAATGCAACTTTACACACTTTTTCTTGAAGGAATACAAAAGTCAAATGTTAGCAAAACCTTCATCTAGTTAAAGTGAATTTTCATTCATGTGAGGTTAGTTTAAAAAATCTGTCATTGTACTGTTACCATTTGCATGGTTATTGAAGCTCATGTCTTTTTCCATCTAACTGAATATTAGCTAATCTAAGACTTGTTCAATAAATAATGCGACAGTGTCTTTTGTTTTCAGAGCATGCAGAGTGAGCTGAGTAGAAGTAAATGTCACTATGTGGTCACAGAAATGCTCTTTTCCCATACAGCATTCTTGTGCACAATGCCCCTTCCCAAAGCTTTACCCCCACTCTAAAGGAAATTGCTGTACAAAATCATTCCATGATTTCATTCAGTTTACAGTATAACATATTTTAACATATATATGGCGGCAGGTAAATCATCTGCAGGTAAATTTTAATGAATTGAACAACCACACCTGTTATGACTTGATGGCACATGCCCTGGCTAGTGTTATAAACTCATATTTGTGTCACAAGTCACAGTAATTGATTTGGTAATATAACTTTATTATTGGGCTGGGGAGAGACAAGGGATAAGGGGATACATGCTTGTTGACACAATGGTACTGGCCGGTTTCAATTCCCAGATACTATATGTCAGACACATCCATCATGATAAATCTTGGCTCTGTCCTGAATTAATGTAAATACGTCTCTTAATATATTGTAAGAAATAGTAGAAGTTACAGATTCACCATCAGATACACTGCATTTTATATAATGTAAATAGGAAGAATTTACATTTGTTCACTCAAGCTACCCAGGTAGTTGAAGCTACCATGTGTATGATTTTTAAAATGATGATTGAATCAAGGGAGAAAAAAATACTTTAAAATATATTGTTGACCTGACAATCCGGTATTCACAGTCAGCACTGTGTCAAGGGTGTCGGGTCAAAATTAGCACCTCATATGCCATCTTATCATATCCAAACTAGGCTTGGTGATTGACAAGAGAAGACTAAGCTAATCAGGAGAGAGAGAGAGAGAGAGAGAGAGAGAGAGAGAGAGAGTGAAAGAGTAAACAAAAGGGAGTGAGAGTGTCGGATATCATACTATGAAAGAAAAAAGAATGAAAGTTTTAGCTTTTTTTTCTGAAGTAGTAAGGCCTTTATTTGTTTTATAATGTATTAGGAAGTTGGTAAATGATGGATAATAATCAGATGACTTATTCTTATTGTGGAAATTCTGTTGTAACTTAGTTGTGCAGTTGTTTAGCTAGAGAACTCTGATACATGGTAGTGATTAATAGTAGGTATTTGTGACTTTCTGTATATTTTTGTATTTCAAATCCAGTTATATTGAGGGAGTGAGTTATTTGAGCCTCTGTATGTGTGATCCTGATCTGTTTCTTTTATCACTATTTTTATCCTTTTTTTTAATTAATTAATTTTTTTATTTTTTTTTATTTTTAAACACTATCTGGTTTATGCTATCTGGCTTTTTTGACAGGCTGGAGTACACAATGAAGTTCTGTCCAAAGACAGTGAACTTGATGCAGATGTGGCCCTTAAGAATGTGCATTTTTTTCACATGGTTTCACATGATTCGTCATGTGTGATCTCGCGGCACCCTGCAGGCATGCTTCTTAGAATTTAAATTAATTTGTTGTGCTTCACACAATAACCACAAGGCGACACATGGAACAACATACTGTAGCTGTACACATAGTACACAAAAAAATGGAATCGTGTGGTTGGTTAGATTTAAGATTATTATATTCCTCATCAAAAACTATAGTAAACCTAATTTTAAGAAGTTTCTAATTAAAAGGATTCAATTATACAAAGTAAGTGTGATTGAGTCGCCTAGGACAGGTACAATAACAAAACAAAAACACGTGATACCGCTTGAAATCGCAGGATCCTTTTTCCTTTGACATGCATTTTCAATGGCCACTTCTGTATGCTACAGTCCTAGCTTACAGAATTGGCCATTGAAAATAAATTAATAAATTCCATTCTTATTTTTTTTTTATAATTAGCTAAACATGTTAAAGATAATAAAATAAATCATAAATTTCATTCTTATGTAATGATATGAGCATGAGCAATGTAATGGATTTTCGTATGTGTATGTTTGTTGTTTTTCCTGTATGCAAAATAGAAATATTTGAGTTTTCTGAAGTAATTTGATAACCGATAACACGCCTATCTATCGACTCAAGGAATGTTCATACTTTAATATGACGTTGAACAATGGATGTTGTTCACTATATTGGTTTTTATTTATCTTCCATGAGTGTGAAAATAGAGTAAGTGTATCCTTGGTGAGAGTTTATTTTTTGGTCTTTGCATGCAAAGGTTTTCTGAGGTAATGTATAGATGATGCTACACCAGTTTTCGTAGTCTCGCAACCTGAGGCATCACACTGGGTACAACTGCTGTGTGCGGCAAAACATGATGCCTATTTATACTCTATTGTTATCTTTAGGATATGATATAAGCTTGCATAACACAGGTGGTTCACAGTGTTGGTTGTCTCTGTGAATGTGCAAAATATAACTGTCCCTGTGTCCAAAATGCAATACTACTTCCTATTTCCTACATAGTATATGGGTACTCTGTCTTTTGGCCACTAATGCACTGCAGTGCACTGTGGGGCCTCGGGAGTATGCAGGATATTATACACCATGCTTGATATATAAAATGACAACTCCCTAAATAGTGCACCATATAGTGGAAATATGTGGTTTCAGTAACTGGCTATTGATGTTTGGTCTTTGCTTGCAAGTAAAGTTTTCTGAGGTAATTTGAGTTTTTTCATGTTTGTCATTTTGTCTGTTGAAAACAAATTGCACTCTTGCAACTCTAATCAAGCCATATCTAATCAAATAACGCTTTGTGCCCATGTGATCATACACCTGTTTCACTATTCATCTTAGGCTACCCGTAGCTCAGTGTTTCCCAAAATGGTCCACAGGTGTTCAGTATATTCTTCATTGCTGGTCCCAGGGGTGGCACCGCTACTCTAAAAGTGGTGGGGCCAATTTTATATCTGAGAGAAGAAGTACATCTGCCATTTGTCTATAATAAACATACAGACTAACTATGTATATATTGCTATGGAGCCAGGGTCTGATTATAATACAATAATAGGGCACAACACTCCTTTTAATGAACGTCAGTGTAGTTTGTTTCGACCTCACACCCATCATTTTGCATTTTACTCCTTGGGCAGTTAATAACCGCAAAAAATCCATTTACAAAGTCAGATAACACTAATTCTAAAATATATTTAAGAATTGAAGATTTTCATGTTCCGCGATAGACTATTTGTCTCTGTCTGTTTCGCTAAACATTTTTTTTCAGCAAGCCTTGCTTACTTTATTTGAAGGATGTAATTTGAGGAATGTCCCTGCAATCGATTCAGAATACAGAATATGTGCAGATGTCGCTTAAAATATTGAAACGTTAGCGATACTGACTCAACACACGTTTATTAAGCAGTAGTGAGCACCAAAGCGCAGTTAACACTTTATCACTCATAGAAAATCCCCTTTAGGAGAAATGCACCCCCATCCCCCAGCTGAAGTGATTGATTTTTCAACTGAGTCAGACCTGACTGTTATTGTTTGAAGCGCTGGGTCACTACACCCGTAGTTTGAAAAGTGCCGGGTCAAATGCCAGCTCACCCCCGTTGCTCCAGCAGCCCTGGCTGGTCCTGAAATAAAGCAAAAAATGTGAGCTGAAGACTGGCTTTGGAAACACTCCCCTTAGCCAGTCCTAGTAACCACTGTGAAGAAAATATGTAACGTCTCTTCTTTTGTATCTTAAATTTGATGACTACTTATTTACAGTCATTGTAAATCGTTTTTTTTTTTCTGTGCAAATAAGGTCAGGAGACTAGGACTGAAATTATGTTCTTTATTGTCGTTTGCAGAGATGGTGCTCTTGAGCACACACATTCATAACCAGTCTTCTGTACAATGCACACACATTTCCCAAAAAATATACAGTGTGAGGTCAATCATTAAATCTGCATCTTGTTGCAAACCTGCCCGTCAGATCTTATGTTCTAGGTTTACACATTCTTGTAGAAAGAAGATGCAGTCCATAGTTCACGCATGATCAGACATGGGTAACAGAATGCAATTTTAATGTAAAGTAAAATAAAACAAAATAAATTCTACAATCCTTTTATGTAGCACATCCATTACTCCAGGTGTTCTGAGTGTCAGTGAGAAGGCAGGGGAGAGAGGAGGCAGAAGAGTGTGTTAGGGCAGGTAGATGGCCTTGGAAGATGCAGGGACCAAAAGAAAGATGAGATGATGCTTAATTGAATTTAGCTTGAAGGTTTAGTAGTGAATGTTCTGTCATATTAAGTCTGGTCCCAAAACCAGCATAACAGAGATACTAAACTTTGTGGTCAAATTGGTTGGAATGAGCTTTTTTCCCCCTTATGCACCATTCAAATATTTCTGCCCCTAGAGCTGTTGTGGAGGAGATGATGGCTTTTATCAGAATTAATATAAATCACTGACATACACTGTGTTTCAATCCTGGCCGATTATTGGACACAGATGAAGCAGTATGAGTTCTATAAATAGCCAGAATGATGTCCTGTAACTGATTGGAGAAACTGTGCTTCCAGTACAAAGACCTACAGTACAACGGTCCACAGTCTAGTGCCACAGGAAAAAAGTTTCTCCATTCTGGGGGTGTGATGGGAAAATTTCCTGAAAGTTCTTTGCCTAGCTTAGCAGACACACCCCAAAAATAGAAAACAAAAAAAGAAAACAACGGTAAAATGGGCAATCAGAATATTGTGTTTGTGTAATCCTGGTCCTGGTGTTTCCCTTGTCCTGAACATGTTAGAGTTTTCATTGCTCCCAAGACACTTGATTAAACTAATGAGCTAATCAACAGGCATTCCTGATGGCTTCGATGGCAATGATACAACTGAATATGCTATGATACAATCTGAAGTGATTCAGTAGCCTCTGATTAATGTGACCAGATTTGTTCAGAATCTGGAGTTGGCTCCTCATTGTCTCAGTACAATCTCAATGCTAAAAGTTTTCAAATGTTCCTATTGTGAGAGATTTGCTGCATGCTGACACATACTACTGTGGGATAACCAGAACATGAAAAGCTTACCGTTAAACATCATAAGTGGAAATCTGAAGATCAAATTGTGTGATATTGCTGATAATGTAGTGTTGTGGAGCTGGAGTGATAAGAGAATGTTTTCTTATATATATAGTGTGTGTGTGTGTGTGTATGTATGTATGTATATGTGTATGTATGTATGTATGTATGTATGTGTGCGTGTGTGTGTTTGGAAATGCTCAACATTGCACAATGATCTACTGTATGCACAAAAAATATCTACCCAAGAATAAAAATATACAAGTAGTAGTCTATAAAGCTGAAACTCATTCATGATATATATGATGGCTAGCCAGGAAGGAAACAGGGGGCAAAGTGTGTGTCAGAGGGACAAGTGGAGGGAATTGTGCAGGTCATTCATTGTGCAAGCCAAGAAATTTTCTCATTCAGTTTATAGGTTGAAAAAGTAGTTGTGTTGCCTGCATCAGGGGTGGCCTTAAAGGAAAAAGGAGCGATGTGCGGAGACACGTTTGAATGTGCAGCATGTTGTGTTTCACTTTGTAAACTTGCTTTCAGGAATTTCACAAAATGATCTACAAGACCATTTTTGTGCTTGGAATGAATTATGTAGTGCGAATGCCACATTTATATCTTATAGATGTAGTTCTCAGTTTTACTTTTTTACATTCAAGATGTGTAACATCATTTTACAAATCTGTAATCTAATCACACTGTGTTCAGTATTTGGCTCTGACCAAACATCTGCTGTTTTATAACGTGTATAATAATATGCCAGTTTTACCTTATGAATTATATAATTTCCATGCACAGTATCTTCTTATTAACCAAACAAAACTTTTGATGTTTATTTTTGGTTATAGTAATAGGTTACTTTCTTTTTTCAACTTCATGTTTCAACTGTTATGTCCTTCCAGCTGTTGATTTATTAAACAAGATGTACAAACAAGATATGTTTGCTATTTAAAATGAATTGATTAGTTGTAGTAGTTTTCAATTTTCAATAAAAAGGTTAATTCAGCCATCTTCAGTAACAATTTTATCCTGGCCAGGGTTGCGGTCTGGAGCCAATCAAGGGAACAGTGGGCAGGATGGGACACCAGTCCATCAGAGTGCACCATGTACACACACTCATTCACATACCTAGGGTCAGTTTATAAATGTGGCAGCATGGTAGAGTTTTGCATGTTCACTCTGTCTCTGGTTTTATCCCACAATCCAAAAACATGCTAGTACACTAGGTGTTACAAAGAAGCCTTTCTTTATACATGGCTTTTTATATTACGTGAAATTAGGTCCCCCTACAACAATTTACTGTCACTTCATTCTTTTGCTCCAAACAACTCTACCGCACATTCCCACAACACATATTTGAGGTTTTGGTGGCGTTCACATCAGCTTCTCTGCAAGCTCCACTTACACATAAAGCCCTTCTAGATGCATACACGATTATACCGATTTTTGTAGAAGTAAAAATCAGCCCTGAGAGTGCTGACCAAAAAAGAGGCACGTCACCTCATTCTGGACTCAGAGTTGTGCAGCCATACAACTAATTACTCTATGACGTGCTTAGCTAGCACAAGTCAGACGCAGAGAGTGCAATAAAAATAAATGTAGTGCTCAGCAAACTGGGTCATAATGTCTGAATATAGTAAATAAATGATTGCAGAGATGAATATTAACAGAGATGAGGATTTTGTGGGGTGTAACTATAAGTAGGCTGTGAGGGAGAAAAATGTCAGGTTGAGGGTTGTACACTAGCAACCAGTAAAAAGGGTAGACCTCTGCATGACCTCTAATTTTAAAGTCTCACGCTCAGACAACAATTTTATCTTTCAAGTTAGCATAGATAAATGTGTGCAGAAATGGCAGCCTGAGGCAGGGAGAAGACTGAAAAGAGCTGATATAGAGTTGTCTGACATCCTGACATCCTAACTTGGAGTCTTACAAAAAGCTAATTGCAAGCCATGCATATTTTCAGCACTATGTGTAAACCAGGCTTCAGGTGAAGCAAAGAAGTATGTCTGGTAATATCATGACAGGATGCTCGGTGTATTTCCCCAAATACATTCAAGTTTAAACAATACAATTTTCCTTTATCGCATCCTATACTTTCTCTTCAACAGGCTGTATGATGTGACCTCAGCACCAGTGTAGTCTGTAAAAAAGTAAAAAAATAAATACATAGCAGCTCGCCTTAGAAACTGATGAAACAACCTTCGCCCTGGCATGTTCATAGAACTGCACTTGCAGAAGTATAATCCAGGTCTTTACCTACATGTAACACATCTGCCCTTAGAAAGCCATCTTCAAGGTCAGTGCATTTCTGTTTGAGAGAAAATCATTTTGTTTTGAGGAAATATAATGAACTGGATGCAGCTGCTTCACAATTACTTTTTATTTATTTACTGTGCTAATTGTTATAGTTTATATTGAGCTTGAAAGAACAAGCAATAAATAGCAACAATGCAAAAAAAAAAAATATATACAAAAGTTTTTTCTGGCCCTAACCCATCCTCCAATACAAATGTAAAAGGCTTTTTAAAATTATGTAGAATTTGAGATAAGTATTGAATATGATTATATCATCAAGCCCTTCTACAACTACATAAAAGTGATAATCTCTCATACTGTAACTTGAGTGTGTGCATGTAAAATGTGTCAAACCGCTGATGGATTTTTCAAAGTTAATTTGTAAGAAGGGTTTGAAGGGGGTTCCTTATTAATGTTACTCAAGGCATACAGTGGATGTACTTGTATCACATTACATTTGGCTCTATATTTTCTCCACTTTTTTGTAGCTGGATGTCAAATGGCTACAGTATGTGTAATATACAACACAGGTCTAATATTATTTTTTTATATACACGTTCTTTTTACCCCAGATTTTTTAGTCTTGGCCAATTCTCACCCACCAGCCAGCTCTCCCGTATCACACGACAGCTACCAAGGTGCCTCCCTAGAGACACGTGAAGCCGCCAACCACATCTTTTCGAACTACTGCTCATGCCACACCACAGCGAGGTGTAACACACTCTGAGGAAAATGATGTCTGACCCCTAACGCATACAGATGCCCATGATTAGCTAGTGTTGCTCTGATAGTATGCTACTCCTCCCACCCAGAGTGCAAGGCCAGTTTTGCTATCTTGGAAGATATTATCAGGATTCGAGTTTGCATTCTCCGGATGGTAGGGCAAATGCTTTAATGTTGTGCCACTCAGGAGCCAAAATTCACAGTTTTAATCAATGTACTGTAATAACCTTCCACTGAATGTTAGCACCTGCTATAAATACATTAGCCAGTCCATACAGGATTTTGCAGAGATTTTTCTTTGTTTGTTTTGGCCAAAAATGCTTGAATTTGCTTTTTCAAAATTTGTAACATTTGTGATGCAGTTTTTTGTGTGCTTTTTGGGGAAACTACTTGAATTGGCGAAATTGCAATTGCACGAAATTGTCTTTCACAGTGATGTTTGTTGGTAAATGAGACCTTTTACTCATGTTCAATGCATGTGAATCGAAGAGGGCTTTGGCTGAATGTGCATTGTGATGATGTCACGTGGCGAGTTGTGATATTACATGATATGTCTTGGCCCAAATCTGTAGAAAATAAATCTGTGCTAATTTTGAAAAATTGCAAGCTCCTCCGAATATTGCGGAGTTTGCTTGATTTTGCGATAATTTCTGCTACCACAAAATTGCTAGATTCTGAAGGGACTGGTTAGGACTGCAATTATTTTGTTATTGATGATTTATTTATTTACTTATCTGTTTTTCTCATTCAATTCTGACCAGACAAATTCAAAGTAAAGGCAAAATAAATATCCTTAGTTGTCTTCCTAACTAAACAGTCCAATTAACTGTAAATTAATTGTACTTGCTGTGTGCTTATTTTGGAATTGGCTGTGAACCTAATGTGGGATGGCGACATGATGATTTAATTTATTAAAAGTATACAGTACATTGTGTAGACTATGAAACACTATTTTACTGCCTAAGGGCCTGTTCACACCTGGACATTTTTCGCAGTGCGTTAAACGGTCCGTTTTTCGCCGTGTTTTTTTTTGTGTTCACAACCACGCGTTAAATGCAGGTGATGTGCTGAATGAACGTGCAAATTCACTCCCTGACAGTAGAAAAAAGCAGAAATGCCCTGGGACACAAGGTGGCGCTGCACAACTTTCCATTTCTGACATCTGCTTATCACTGAGAAAGAGGAAGAGAGACAGTATTTACGTCTTTAAGCCTTTCACGCAAGTTTCGCGAACTGGCTAAAGCACGTATGCAATTTTGCGAAATGTACGGTATTCGGTGATTTGGCCACTGCAACAAATACTTATTTAAAGCTAAATCCTTAAAGTTCTTATTTTAAAAATATACTCTTTTAAAATAAGTATTTTAAATACTTTGAATAATAAATAAGTACTTTGATTTGAATCAAAGTCACAGCAATAACATTCACATACTTATGGGAAGACCCAAATTATGTTGTTCTTTTAATCTAACTTTTTTGGGAGGGGTTGTGTGTAAGGCAACTATTGTTGTGCCCAAAAATGTTAAAGTTCCTGCAAATTGATGAAGTGTTGACTATGAATAGTATTTTTTGTGGTCAATATGAAAATACAATGGCGCAGTAATGGGGCACATAGCCATTTGAATAAGAGTTCAAGAATACTTATATGCAAATGTATGACAGGTGCAAAATAAATACAATGGACCATCAATCAGCAGATTATCATTCACATATTTGCAGGGAAGTGACAAAGAATCAAACAATGCTATTTAGTGTAGAAAACAACACTGAAAGAATTAAATGGATCATTTAAATAAATGCTTGCATTTCAGAGTCGTCAAAAAAATAGTCACAACATAATAAATACACTTTATATATAGAATATACACACATCTGGTGCTTCAGTCTGGTACTTTCAAAGGATACCTTGTTTATGGATTTATTAGCAGTAAGAATTTTTTTTTTTGGGTATGTCATTTATGCACTCTCACTAAAATGGTGGGTGCTTGCATCTTCTTTGTCTTCTTTTTTGGATTCTTCTTTCCGGCAAGACAGTTTTGTACTTGAGCGCCATCAAGTTGTACTTTTATGTAACTTCAGCAGCTCCAGGCATGTGGAAAAAAAGCGAAAATCTCATTGGTTGGTCAGTTTTTGACGCTGCACGTCAAAAACAAAAAAAACAAAAACCTAAAGAACCCTTCGAGAATAAACAAATTTATGCTTTGAATGTTTTTGCTGCCACACCTTTTACGCCTGGGTTTGACAACTCCCCGTGAAAGCCATAGGGGTGTTAAACGGACAGTATTTCTGACTGCGAAAATCGTCCCAGTGTGAACAGGGCTTAACACTGCATAATGCACATGTTTAATGCCATGAGATGTGTTTTAGTTTTCTTCTCATAGACTAACAAGTTAATTCAAACCATGGAATTGGCATAAAAAGTACTACCGTTTTGCCAAAGGAGCATGAGGTACTATTTTCTGATAGGACAAGAAAGATAGATAAATATAACTATAAATGTTCAATATAGCTAGAAAACCAGACAAGGTGGAAGGTTCAAAAGCAGTCCCTTTTTTTTCTCACATTCTCACAGAATAATGATATGATTACACTCTGAAATATTACTCACACAACAACACAAGTTATATCATGAGGCCAACAACTTTGGTAGTATTGTTTTCGCTATTGTAACATGTCTGTCTGTCATATCACAGCAATCCAGTGACTCCATTTCCCAGGATGCACGATGAACTACAAACATGGCCGAAGAAGACTACACTTCCCACACATGCACATGTTCACCTTCTTTGGAGTTCTAATCACACACACCTGTTACCAATCTTACATACACTCACTCCACAGTATATAGAGACTGTTTAAACACAATGACTTTGCGAAGTATTATGCTCAGTTTCCATAGTTTCCGTTATGTTCCAAGCTTTAATTCCTAGCTTTGTTTTTCATGGTTTTGATCTGATTAAGAGTTAGGTGTATGAACAAAGGAGCAGGTCTGCCAATGTGTTGTGATTTTTTATTTTGAGAGGAGGGCAATGTTTGGAGTATTCTGCAGGAGAATTTGGGCCTAGATCAAATCTAATTTCTGACCTTTGCAGTATATCAGTATATCAAAGTATATATTAGTTAAATACATTACCAAGGGCAAGTGTGGGCTATGTAGCACAGTTCCTCTCAGGATTCCTCCCATGTTGAGTGAAAACATAACATGTCTTCAAGCAAACTTCTCAACAGTTTGAGAAAAAGGTATAATATGATAGGCGTTTTCCAGATTTAGTCGAGAGGATTTACTGTTGACAGATTCTCGTTACAGCCAGAGCAAAAACTTAGTTTTTTAAACATGCGGAAAGCAGTAAGAATAATACCAGGTTTTGATTTAAAGCTCACATTATCGAGCCAGGGGAGAGGAAAAAAAAATAAACACACAAAGTGCTCCTGAGTTGCTGTGAGTCACCCTGACAAGCCTGTAATTGTAATTTACAGTCAGGATGGCAGGTGTTTTCAGACACATACGTCATACACCAACTCAGATACGTCAAACGTCATCACACTGCAGTCTGAGGAAAAAATAAATTCAGCTTCGCATAGACCTGAAGACTGCCTGGTTAATGTTAGCTACTTTAGTTACCTAAAAGAGACAACAAGTTGGGTTGGATGACAAAATTTACGGACCGGATCAGAATACACACAAAAATAAAAATATACTGAACACTAGATTATCAAATGTTTATAACTTTATTTTGCCACGCTGACATTTATATATATATTTTTAAATTTTTTTCCTTCAAACTAAAAGACAGACAATAGGAATATGCCTATACTATGCTAGATATCCCAGGAAGGTTAGGAAGTTCATAAATGTAGTTCATGCTGCTTCAACCAGTTGATGATCTGTATCACTGTGGAAAGCCTCAGTCACAGGCCTGGTTGGATATTTTACTTGTCTTTTAGTTAGCTAGCTAATTTTAAGCTCTGTGCGGTGTTCTGTTCCCACAGCAGGCTTATAGTTACACCACAGTATCATGATTCAGATTACTGATGCTTGACCTGAAGACAGGGTGATAAAAGCAAAGTACACCCAGCAAACAGAGCGAGCTAGTCAGATAATGTTAGTGTGTTAGCCAAAACCTGGTACTCTGTGAATGTAACGGTCACACTGATGTGCACAGTACAGCTTTTTATTCTCATAGCTTTTTGTAATATTGAGTAGATGACAAACAGCAGCAGATAATTACATCTTGTCAGTCTCAAATACTTGGGCTGTGTTTCAAATCATACACTACCCTACTAAATAGTAATTAGTATGTCAGTACATCATTGGTGTCATTACTATTTAGATATATTATTTAGTTACAAGGTGCAGTTTGAGCCATAGCCTTAAACAGTCACTTGCAACCATTAGATCACACTGTACAGCACATCCAATGCTATGGAATGTTTTTTTCAGGGAGTAGAAAAATAACATTTTTCTTTCAATAAGGGCTTCTACCCTCAAATATCCAAATCCTTGGTAGAGCAGCTTTAATGTCCTTCAAGCAATGCCTTCTCTAATTTATTCAATGTTAGTTACTTTTGAAAATGGTGGGATAAGGGACTAATAAATATAATTTATCAGTAAGCACTGGCAATGTTCTAGCTAGCCATGTTTAGGTCTTTCATTGGGTCATGTTCCATATTAAACCATTTTGACTTCTGATCTCTCCAGTTTTCACTGTATACAGTATAGAATTAAAGTTGTGCAAAAATATTGAATGCAACTTTTCAATAAACAAGCAAAAATATACAGTGACAAAGAAGAAAAACACTGAAACTGAAAACAGTGAACTCGGTGGCAAAAGTTTAGCATGGTCTTCAAATAAACAGCATTCTTTGTTAAGAGTTTATGAATGTGCTGCCAGAGTTTTCATTTATGCTTTTAAAGTTTTCGTTTACACTCCGCAGGTTTACGTTCCTCATTCTGGCACACATCTCTCGGGTGGGCAGGCTAAACAGCAATTTACTCTCATTGGCTAGTGAGATTTGGATCGACAGCTTAAGTGTCCAGCTGTGGAGAAGGATGGAATTATGATGATGACGCCGCCGTTCCATGCCACTCCTGAGAGCTCATCTTGAAAATATAGTCCTATGAGTCTACCCAAACCTCAAATATTAATTACAAACTAATATACTGACTAATTAAAGTGCCCTCCACTAATATTGGCACCCTTGGAAAAATTTTGCGAAGAATGCTGGGAAAATTGTCTTTATTGTTTAAACTTTTGATCTTTTGTTAAAAAATTCTCTGCTCTCATGGTTATACAATTGAAAACAAAACACAGGTTTATCAAAAATATATATCTTTGTTAAATATAGATGTGCAACAATTATTGGCACCCTTTTAGTCAATACTTTGTGCTACCTTCCTTTGCCAAGATAACAGCTCTGAGAATTTTCCTATAATGCCTAATGAGGTTGGAGAGTACATGGCAAGGGATCCGAGACCATTCCTCCATACAGAATCTCTCCAGATCCTTCAAATTTCAAGGTCCATGCTGGTGGACTCTACTGGTTCCCCTTGCAGGTTTTCTATGGGTTTAAAGTCAGGAGACTGGGATAGCCATGGCAGGACCTTGATATTGTGGTCAGTAAACCATTCTAGTGTTGATTTTGATGTGTGTTCTGGATCATTGTCCTGCTGGAAGATCCAACCATGGCCCATTTTAAGCTTTCTGGCAGAAGCAGTCAGGTTTCCATTTAATATATTAATATTCTGTTGATATTTGATAGTCCATGATGCCATGTTTCTTAAAAAATATCCAGGTCCTCTGGCAGCAGCCAGCCATAAAACATTAAAGAGCCACCACCATATTTATCTGTAGGCATGAGATACATTTCCATGTAGCTACCTCTCTGTGTGCGCCAAAACTACCTCTGGTGTTTATTGCCAGAAAGCTCTGTTTTGGTTCCCTTTCAAAGGGAACTTCGACGTTGCGTTTAGCATAACACTGTGGGAGTGCCTCTCGCGCGTGACCGGCATCTGAAGCTTGTGTAAAATCATGCCTATTTATAGGCCTGCATTATCAGGTGACGAGGCAATTAAACGCATCGCGTCATATCAATACGGCACCTGTGAACCACGCCATCAGCCTTATTAACTTCAGCGAAAGACTGCATGTCGGTTGTTTGTGTAAAGAAACAAAAAGACGCTTCATTTCCTCTCTATCTTTTCTCAAAATCTCTGGACTTTTCTATCCATTTAAAAAAAAGAGAAGAAAAAAAAGGGTATGAGCGAGAGAGAAAAGCATTAGAGAGAATTCAGGAAGTGTGTTAAGGCTTGCTTCCGTTTCATCACGGGAATAGTGCACACTTTCTCGGTGAAGCGTCTAGGAATGTAGCATGTGATGGCAGGTGTGCTCACCACAGTAATCAGCACAGACTAGAGCCCAACATTAGCACAGGAAGTAGCATCCCTCTTGGACAAGGGGACCATAGAACATGTACCCCATTACCTGAGGGAGGGAGTTTTTTTACAGTCATTATTTCCTGGTCCAAAAAAAAATAGAGGAGTATGCGGCCAATTTTAGATCTGCGTCATCTGGACTGTACTCTTCGGACATACAGGTTCAAGATACTGACGCCAAGCTTATCGTTCCACAGATTCAGTTTGAGGACTGGTTTGTGACGATAGATCTAAAAGGTGCATATTTCCATATAGAAATATTGCTAGCTTTATCGTCTCACACCTTCACAAAACATCTGCTGCCCACCCTGTGGTGTTGCAGGCTTTCTGCCCTCCTCCATTCCTCACACCAGAACAAGAGTGGATGCATCTGCTGTGTCCAGTAAGGGCTCTCTGTACTTACGTCCACCGCTCCGGCCAGTGGCATAAGTCTGAGCAGCTGCTAGTCTGCTTTGGTGGCGATAGTAGAGGTGATGCTGTGTGAAAGCAGCGCATCTCTAATTGGATAGTGGAAGCAATCTCTATTGCTTATGAGGCACGCGGTTTCGCAACGCTTCTGGGCATAAGGGCTCATTCCACTAGGGTGGTCGCCTTCTCGAAGGCTTTGTCCAAAGGGGTATCCTTACAGGATGTATGTGCTGCTGCAGGGTGGTCTACACCACACACATTCATTCGTTATTACAGCCTGGATGTTCATTCCACCCCGGGCTCGAGTGTCTTGTAGTGACCCTCAGGCTTGGGTCTTTTTGAACAGGCCATACCCTCGGTATGACGGAATGGGTATTCTCGTTCCCAGAGTGTTATGCTAAACGCAACGTCGAAGTTCCCTTTGAAAGTGTACATCTGTATTACACATGTAACCCTGTTCCCTGAGAAGGGAACGAGACGTTGCATAGCTTTGTCATACCAGGGCAGGCCTGTGAATACCGTCTTCGCTTCAGATAAAAGAGGCTGATGGCGCGGTTCACAGGTGCCGTATTTATATCACACGACGCACTTAATTGCCACTTCACCTGATCATGGCAGGCCTATAAATAGGCATGATTTTACACAAGCTTCAGATGCTGGTCGTGCGCGAGAGGCACTCCCATATTGTTATGCTAAATGCAACGTCTCGTTCCCTTCTCAGGGAACAGGGTTACATGCGTAACCCAGACATTTCATCTGACCATAGAACCCGATCCCATTTGAAGTTCCAGTAGTGTCCTGCATACTGAAGACGCTTGAGTTCGTTTTTGGATGAGAGTAGAAACCCTTACAAACAACTTTTGGTGATGTGGAATTTTGGAGAATTTCTGACCCAAAGAAACAAATTTCTGTAATTCTCCAGCTGTGATCCGTAGAGATTTTTTGGCCACATGAACCATCCTCTTCAAAGTGCGTCGAGACAATATAGACACGTCCATTTCCAGGTTGATTCATAACATTTCCATTTGACTGGCACTTCTTAATTATTGCCCTGATGGTGGAAATGGGCATTTTCAATGCTTTTGCTATTTTCTTATAGCCCCTTCCCATTTTGTGAAGCTCAACAGCCTATTGCCACTCATCACAGCTATATTCCTTGGTCTTACCCATTGTTATGAATGACTAAGGGAATTTGGCCTATGTGTTACCTTATATTTATACCCCTCTGAAACATGAAGTCATGCTTCAACAATTTTCTGTTCCTAGTCACTCAGGTGTACTAAACATTTTTAAATATCAATGGGAATATACTTCTCATATGAATTCTTAGGGGTGCCAATAATTGTTGCACACCTATACTTTATATATATAGGTGTGTATGTGTGTGTGTGTGTGTGTGTGTATATATATATATATATATATATATATATATATATATATATATATATATATATATATGTATATGTATATATATATATATACACATATATATATATATATATATACACATATAATGTATATGTGTGTGTGTGTGTGTATGTATGTGTGTATGTATGTATGTACACAAACTATTTTGTTTGCAATTGTTTGATGTCCATGAGAGCAGAGTATTTTTCTGATTTTTTTTAAAAACGGAAGACCAAAAGGTTAAACAATTTTTCACAGCTTTCTTTGCTCATATTTACCAAGGGTGCCAATATTAGTAGAGGGCACTGTAAGTAAGTAATTTCCACTACAAAGTACAAACAGTATAACTATACAGAGAGCTGCATCCAGAACGCTTTTCAAAATTCGCACCACTGAAGAGTCTCCTTCCTGGTCAGGTAGCTGTTGATCCAAATCTCACTAGTGAATGAGAGTAAATCACTGTTAAGCCCTGCCCACACAAGACATTTGTGCCAGAATGGTGAATGTAAACTTGCGGCGTGTAAACGAAAACTTATATTTTTACAGTTCATTGTTTTCAGTTTGAGAGAGTTTTTCTTCTTTCTTATTGTATATTTTATCTTTTCTTGAAAAGTTACGTTCAATACTTTGTGCACAAATTTAATTTAATATTTCACATAGTCCTCAACACACGTATTATGGAGAGAAACAATTTGGTTCTTAGGGATAAAAAGCGTGAATCAGCACTAGCTAAAGTGATCAATGACCTGCTGATTTCTTTTGATTGAGGCTGTATTTATTTAGTGCTGTTGAACACCAGTTTTACATTAATTTATTCATATCTCCTTGGTCATATTTAACAGTAGACATACATTTTATGACTGCATTGTAATCCTTGATGCTGGCCTTTCGTCTGACTTCCATATCAGTAACACCTATAAAACTCATTGAAGAGAACACACTCTCAGTATGACATTAACTGATCTTACAAGATGTAGAAAAATTATTATACACATTTATATGTAGAAAATGTAGAAAAACTATTACATGCAGATATTATACACAGCATAACTTCCGAATGTGGCAGCCTGCAACATTACCAAGTAAAGAAAGCACAATGCAGCAGTAATATTTGGTTTATGCTGGCTTTTTGTTCTACATTAATTACATACTCTTGCTTATGAAATGCAAATCCCTTAATTCTGTAGCCCCAGCATATCTTACTGATTTCTTACTATATGGCAGCTCAGCTGAGGCATGCCTACTGCATACCGAAATTGACCAGCATCTCAGCTGCTGCTGTATAAAGTTCTATATAACGATTATTATTATTATTATTATTATTATTATTATTATTATTATTATTATTATTATTATTATTAAAGAATAGCAAGAGGTAAAAGAAAACAGAATAACTGAACATATAGATAACATAAGATAACATATGATTTTTAAGTCTGTTTTCTTTTTTCTTTTCAGTTTTTATTTTGTTAAAGATATGTTGATTTGATTAAATCAATATTCTCACAAGGTTTAATGACTGTGCAAAGTTTTTTGCTGATCAGACATCTGCCTTTAAGTGGTTCATATTGAAGGGTGTTTTTTATTCTTCATAACTTTATATGCCTTCTCTTCAGATATTGAGAATTTTTTTTTCCATTACTGCTAAAATATTTATGCACCAAAAATCATATATTTTGAAAGTGTTCATTTTGTTTGACTTGTGGAAGATTCTCCATAATAAGAGACAGAGAGAGTATGACAGAGAAATGCAGTTTTACGACAAATACTTAATGAAAAACCCCATGGGGTAATAGAATCCTATATTTAATTAAGGATTTATAAAATATTTAATATGGAAGAGAGAAATTTTAGCTCTCTGTCCATGTCTATTGAGAAACTGGAAGCTGCAGTAGAAGGTGAATAATAATGAAGAGAGAGAGGAAGAGAGATGGCTGATGGTGGTATAGGTGGTGGTGGTAGATCAAGGAAAATGACTTTCAGTGACATTAGAAAAAAGTCCTGGCAGATTTATAAAGGCTTTGAAGTTCGCGTTTTAATTCCCATGTTTAGTCTTACCTTTAGCAGAGGGTCAGAGGAAAGTTGAATGGATAATTCCAGGCTTTTTCAGATTTCCCCAAGTTCTACTAGAAGTTTAGAGTCAATGCTCAAGAATCAAAAAGTCTGGGATATAAAAACAGTCTATCTAATGACATGTAGTAAAAATCTGATGCCAGGATTTATTATATACTTTTTTAGAACTCTTGAAATGTAGCTCAATTGTGGAAGAGTTGAATGGTTTAATTTGATCTGAGTACTATTATGTCCTTGGGAAATCTGTAAAGTTACTACTTCTTTACAAATTATAGTGATCTTAGATTTGTAAGCGTCTGTTCCCTTATACCAATTTCACTTTTGATTGGCAGATCCACTCAGACTCAGATGAAGGTGATGGCTCCATCAAGTACACCATATCTGGTGAAGGCGCAGGAACTATCTTTATCATTGATGAGGTCACAGGGGACATTCACGCCACCGAGAAGTTGGACCGTGAGGAGAAAGCCTTCTACACATTACGAGCACAGGCTCGAGACCGGCAGAGTGATGCCCCACTCGAACCCGAGTCCGAGTTTGTCATCAAGGTCCAGGATATCAATGACAGTGAGCCCAAATTCCTGGAGGGGCCATACATCGGAAGTGTGGCTGAGCTGTCTCCTATCGGTAAGAGAAAACTCTTTAAATCTCTTAACTAATAATTTTAAGGCCAAAAGTGAATTCATACTAAAATACTAAAACTAAAAATCGTTTTGGAAATCACATTTCTATTCTGTACAGGCTATTTTAACTGGGACTAACTAGAAGAAATGAAATTCTTAAAAATGACTAATCTGTGATACAAGAATTGGAGAAGTGTCAACCAGACCCCTAGTTCAGTAGTCAGGGCACTGATCAGGGAGTCAGCCATTTTAAGGGCTAAATCCTTCCAATGGACTGGAACGTTTGCTCCCTTAAAAACCCCTAATGCACTGCAAAAACCAGGGAGCATTGATGCTCAATATGTTCCCTTAAAGGATATGACATCATGTTTTCTGAAACCTCTCAAAAATGGCGGACAAACTCTCAGCCAACGTCTACAAATATAAGTAGCTTGTTGTCGTTGTTTTAGCTCTCAAATTATTACTTATGTCAGTGATTTATAACTTTATATGACGTTCTATATACGATTTGTTTGAGTTTAGTGACTTTTAAGTGTTTAATGATTTTTTAAAAATCCACTAGCTAGCCTATGATCCTGCTTGAAGTACCATGAGAGAAATGTGTGTGACTAAGCAAACAAATTTATATGACACAAACTTAAATATTTTTAGGGTTTTTTTATTTTTATTTTTTATGATGTTTTACAATGCCAGTACATAATCGTGTTGCCAGAAATTGAGTTATCACTGTCTCAGTGTGTAGTGAGCCAGGGTCCTTACCAGTGCCAGAACTCATGCACATAATATACTGATTCATGACCTAGGGAGCTGATTGAGACATAGTCAATTGTGAAACAAAGCAAATGTTATTCCTGGTCTAATTCATTTCAATATATTATTTTTTTATTTTCTTTACATACATGACATTATTACTATGAAATCTAAATAGATCTGAAGAGCCTATGTCAGTAGGACATTAGTGAACAGAATATGATGGTTAGTCTGGAGTAATCAGAGAACTGCTGCTTCACTAATTCCTCACTGTTGTTTCCACAAGTGGGAATGTGCTCAGTTGTGCTGAGTAAACTTTTATTGCAGATTGGCTCTTGTGTCTGTCTGTACAGACATATTTACTGTATTCATGGAATTCTGCTTTTCAATTTCCTACTGAATGCTATTTGTTATTAGAGTAAAATAGGGGTAGGTTACAGTCCTCCCATTCTCTACAACCGTGAACTTACTGATTGGAATTAATTCCTGCTTCCTCAGCATAGCAGAGGCTGAGCCAGCGGCAGCAGTTTCTCAAACGAGAATGAGGGAGAGTAGTTAATGTTTGTGTCATCTTCACTCCCCCCCACCCCCCGTTTCTCCACCTCTCACATTAACCGAGCACACTGTTCATGTTTTATACATTAAACTGAGCAGCAAATCTAATGAGATAACATCACTGCTTTGTTAGCATTTTAATGTTTTGCTTTCTTGCAGAGCAATTGTTAATGTCATCAGTGTTAGCGTCTCCATGATAAGGTCATGCCTCACTGTCAAAGCAAGACAGACTGATAGCCCAGTCAGACAGAAAGAAGAATAGTTGCCTCACTTTACCTTGACACTCCAAGATGAATGGATACATTTCAGAACATAATGTTATGCAGTGGTTTGTTTCTCTCTAGTTGTTTGAACTCAAAACAGCAACACAGACAGTCAAAAGATTTCTATAATTACTGCTTGCAGTCTACCACGACACTTTACCTGTACCTGAAAAATGAACAAAATATACCTCAATTCAGGCGCGTAGCCATCCTTTCAGATGTGGGGGGACAGAATGTCAATGGTATTCTTTTTTTCTGACCTTTGTCTAATTGATGGGTTTTTATCTCTTCTTGCTCTTAATTAGCTTAATATGCAATTTTTGATTCTGTACTTTTGATTCTGCATGTTATATGCTGTATTGCACTGTATTATTTAAATATTGTAAATTGTGTTTAGTGTACATTGTCTTGCATATACATAACACACAGTATATAATATATACTTGTGTGAACATACACTACTTGTCACGACTTCCCCTTTATGCAGCGTGCTGCAGAGCATGTGAATGCACACTGCTGAGCATGGTGCGCGAGCACCTGCTTTTTCGTTGTTGACAATCGTGACATTTGGACACGTGCATTTGTTATGTTTTGTTATGTCTCCTCCCTGTTCTGTCATTGGCTATGGTTTCACGTGTGTCTGAATTGCCCTCAGCCGTCAGCCATTACGAGGCTGATTAGGTTTGTATATATAGCGCGCACCTCCCAGCACACAGCGCGGAATATTAGATAGATTAGATACTTAGTTGAGATTCCTTACGATTGCGTGTCATAGTCCAGATTCGTTTGTTTAGTTCACGCTGGTTTCTCTGCTCCCAGTCTCTCACGATTGTTTATGTTTCATGTTTGGTATATTGACCCTGTTTCCCGTGACCGCGACCTTGATTCCTGCTTTGCCCCGTGTATGCCTGTTTGCCGATCGTCTGAACTTTGCATGTTACTGGATTACGTTTGTGGATTACCTTTTGGATTACTGTTTAGATTTATCTGCCTGCATGTCTCTCAATAAAAATGTTCATACTGCACTTGCATCCGTCCCTATCTTCCTTACGTCAGGAGACGTGACACTTTATTCTAAACTTTATTCTATTCTGTTCTATTCTATTCAACAGTCCACAGTTTAGAAAAGAAATGTCAGTTAAACCACACTGTTGCAAAGAGACTGTAATTGAATGAAACTCAAAAACATCTCACTGTAAGGAGACATATCAGTACAATAACATGTTATATCAAAAGTAAAAGAAACCATTATGTAACATGCAATGCTGCCTGATCCAGACATATGCAATCCATGCAAATCCGAATTCAACATTAACAATTCGCCATCTTATTCTAATGTGAAGGTCTAAGATAACACATCTGTAATAAAAATAAAAGATGTTACAAAAGAGTTTGAAAATAAGTGCACGTTTGTGCGTGACTGCGATTAGGCTAATATTACCATCAAATCTTGCTAATTATTCATCAATGGAAATAGGCAGTGTTTAAAAAGAAATATGTAGCAAATTATTCATCATTGTGATACAAGAATACCACATTGCTGCTTTGAGCTCATCGCGACCTCTGAGCGCTCACTGCAAGTGTGAGCATGGGTGTGACACGTGACCAATTGTAATTGCATCAGGTCACATAAAGACTTATAGACACATACATGTATAGCAATCAAAAGCTACACAAACTGGCCATGGCCAGTGAAAAGGGGGGGGGGCGCGAATCTACATTTTATTAAAAGTGCAGGGGACACGTCCCCCACATGCCCCGTGGATTCTATACCCCTGCCTCAATTACAAACTTCTTTAAAAGCATCTCCAGTAAAGCTATGATTTATGTAGTGTGCGTACATTCTTTTTACTATACCAATACAAATAATTTCACAAATTACATTATGGTTACATAATATTTTCTAGGTTGTACTTAAACAAGGTAAACACAGTTTGTATTTATTTTTGCACTTTCTATACTGTGTTATGCCACTGTCTACATTGGTTGAAAATGCAAACTTTTTCAAACAATTTTCCAAGACACTCAGCAGAACAGTGAAGTACAAAGCCAGTTACCTGCCTTATTACACAACCCATAACCAAGCTCATTATCACCAGATTACTTATTCACCTCATGTATTCACAATTACTGGCAAGCATCATATCATTACAGCAAATGTCAATTCTTTGCGAAGTCTTGCTCCCACTTTGTTCCAGTGATGATTCTAACCATTTGTTCTACTATGTGCTATTTTTGGATATGGTTTGTTTAAGCTTGCAATCTAATCTTAACTAGTCTCTTTCTAAGGTCACCTGACATTTTGCCCAGTTATGTTCCAAGTCTGTTTTGCCCTTTGGATTTGTCTTCTTTGAGCTTTTAACTCAGTAACTCCAAAATTGCTGAAGGGAGATTGGTGTTCTGACAAACTATCTATTTAACAGCTATATGCTGCTAAATTGCAGTTGTTTACTGTAGCTGACAAAAACAGTATCTAGCTGTTAATTTCAACAACAGTAACATAACGTATTTTACAGTAAAATACTGGCAAGCACAGCTGCCAGTAGATTTTTTTTTTTTACAGGACTTCTTTTTACAGTGTGAATAATCTAGGTTGGAAAATGCAAAGTCTTTTAATCTCAGTATCATTTATAATAGTAACAAAGTGACATTACCAAAGAAGCTGGTAAATCTGTTTCTGCCATCGAATACAACCCCAATTCCAAAAAAGTTGGGGCGCTGTGTAAAATGTAAATAAAACAGGCTGCAATGATTTGAAAATCTCAGAAACCTATATGTTATTCACAATAGAACATAGAAAACATATCAATTGTTTCAACTGAGGAAATGTACCATTTTTAAGAAAAAAAATAAGGCAATTTTGAATTTGTTGGGCACAACACATCTCAAAAAAGTTGGGACGTGGGCAACAAAAGTATGGAAAAGCAAGTGTTGCTAAAAAGAAACAGTTGGAGGAAATTTTTGCAACTAATTAGGTTAATTGGAAACAGGTCAGTAACATGACTGGGTATAAAAAGAACCTTAGAGAAGCAGAGTCTCTCAGAAGTAAAGATGGGATGGAATCTGACTGGAAGCATATGTTGCTCTAAATCCTGTATATACCTTTCAGCATTGATGGTGCCTTTACAGGTGTGCTAGTTGCCCATTCCATAGGCACTAATGCACCCCATACCATCAGAGATGCAGGCTTTTGAACTGAGCACTGATAAAAAGCCGGATGGTCCCTCTCCTCTTTAGTCCTCTTTAGTTTAGAAGATGCGGTGTCCATGGTTTCCAAAAATAATTTAAAATTTTGTTTCGTCAAAATTTCGTCCATTTTAAATGAGCTTTGGCCAAGAGAAGACTGCAGCGTTTCACATATGGCTTCTTCTTTGCATTATAGAACTTTATCCAGTATTTTGTGGATGGCACCACGAAATGTCTTCACAGACAATAAGTTCTGGAGGTGTTTGAGTCCATGCAGTGATTTCCATTACAGAATCATGCCTGTTTTTAATGCAGATCACAGGCATGCAATATTGATTTTCACCCTTGTCCCTTGCGCACAGAGATTTCTCCAGATTCTCTGAATCTTTTGATAATATTATGATAATGAGCCATTCATAGTCTTCGCAATTTTACGTTGAGGAACATTATTCTGAAATTGTTCCACAAATTATAGAAGCAGTTTTTTGCAGATTGGTGAACCACTGTCCACCTTTACTTTTGAAAGACTCTGCTTCTCTAAGATCCTCTTTTTATACCTAATCATGTTACTGACCTGTTGCCAATTAACCTCCAGCTGTTTCTTTTTAGTAACACTTACTTTTCCAGCCTTTTGTTGCCCCTGTCCCAATTTTTTTGAGATGTGTTGCGGTCATCAAATTCAAAATTGCCTTATTTTTTTCTTAAAATGGTACATTTCCTCAGTTTAAACATTTGATATGTTTGCTATGTTCTGAGATTGGCATTCTGTTTTTATTTACATTTTACATGGTGTCCCAAGTTTTTTGGAATTGGAGTTGTAAAAAAAATACTATTTTAAATATTTCTTTATTAAAGTTTCTGCATCAAGATCATTTTACTGTGGTCAGTGTGGTCAATCTGCTGGACATTTGCACCTCTGAAGTACACTGCTATGAGATGTCACTCAAAAGTAAGCCAAGTGTCTTATTTTTTTTTAGCAAATTAAAATTGCAGACAAGGTGATCAACATACGTATAAATCTTGAATGATTGACAGTAGTGCATGTATTTTGAATGCTCCTATATTAACTGACCCCCCAGAATCCCATCCCATTCTCTCCCTCTCACATTAGTAATCATTCAGCTGGTGCGCTTGTCTTGATTTTTTCTGGCTGTAATGCGAGTGTGACCATAGGTAGATCAATTTCCACATGGTGTGGAATATAAGGGACTTTTCACTTTCATGTCAGTGGAGTGACATTCCCGTCCCATTGGATTAGTTTTGGCAACCAGGGTGTTCACAAATTTGGGTGAGTTGCATTGGATCCCCTGCAATGAGAGTCTGTGTGTATTCCTTTTTCTGAACAGACAGTCCCATCAGCAGGTATTTAGCCATACAAATGTCCTGATTGTGTATCTGGAAGTGCTAGGACTAAAAGGCAATCACACTTCTTTTGCAGGCCATTTGAGGCTTGTTGATGAAGCACACTGCCATTTCAATTATGGATGCAGTCATGAAATTGTGGCCAATATGCAGACTTTACATCTGGCTCTACATCTGGCTGGGATGTTCTTACTGTGTATGTGTATGAACTGTGTATAAACTGAAACTATGTGTATTCCACAAAATGTTTATGCCACATACAATTTTGGCAGAATGCTCAGTGCCTGTCAGCCACATCACAAATTCAAGTGTCACTAGTCTGTGCACACTGAGGCATTGATCCACCTCACTTTTTTTTTTCCTGTTGGAAAAAGAGTCTCACCATCAGTGATTAATGAAATTTGTGTGGCTAGTGTAACACTTTCAGGAAACCTTAATTACATAAGGTCAGGGTGCTTGGTAAATGCTTGGCCAAACCTATAGCTGTATGAATTTCTGCCACTAGTGCTGCTGTGGATTCTGCACTGCATCTAACAGTGTAGGAGATCAGTGTATTGATAGCCCCATTCTATATGAACAGGCCATTGTTCCACAGTTGTTGCACTGTTGACCGGATTTACAGTATGTCTGTAAAACATTAGCTGTATTATGAAACCTGGTTAGTGTTAGTACTCAATAATGGTGTAGAATAGTACATAAATATGCAATTTGAGACACAATGCTAGTTTGTTTAGCAGAGGTACAGTGCCCTCCACTAATATTGGCAAAGCTTTGTAAATATGAGCAAAGAAAGCTGTGAAAATTTGTCTTTATTGTTTAACCTTTTGGTCTGTTGTTAAAAAGAATTCACAAAAATACTCTGCTCTCACAGATATCAAACAATTGCAAACAAAACACAGATTTATCAAAAAAATATATATATATTTGTTAAATATAGGTGTGGGCACATTTCAATTTTTACAAAGATAAGAATAATAAGCTTGATAAAAATTATGCAGTGTGCGACATGTCGAGCCAAGATTAAATACTTCGGAAGCACTACAGATGTGAGGAATCACATGTTACGTTTTCACCCAGAGGTAAAGTTAGCAGCAACCCTGCAGAATGCAGCTAATCAGCCTACAGTGCAACAATTCATGCTAAATTTCAAAGTTCAAAGATCACAGTCCATTGCCACATTTATTGCAAAGGATCTCCGCACTTACTCAGTCCTGGAAAACTCCAGCTTTCGCTTCCTCCTCCATATC